>NW_008654231.1:68910-95563 GCF_000695815.1 Acanthisitta chloris | reverse complement strand
GGAAAATGGTCTATGACTAAAAATTTTACTCTTGAATTTCAGTTTTGATTGTGTACTCTGCAGGGGAATATTAAGAAGACAATGATAATTTAGAAAGATGAAGATATTCATGGTAATGACTTTACAAGCTATAATTTAAGGAACAAAACAGGCTCCAGGATTTCTGTGTCGCATCTTTTTGTGAGCCATATCGAAATGTAAAATTAAAGGAGCTCTCATTTTTATAGACTGTTCTGCTCTTTGAAATAAAATTATCATCCCTTTTCTGGGGAATAAGAACACTATTTTTGTCAGTCGGCTTTTGTGGGTGCCATTCAGAACTTATCACTGTAATAATACCTGTGTTCTTATTTGCCTTATCTCACTATATCTAAGCCTTTCTTTGTTTCATTTGCCACTTTGCAGCATATTTGGGTCCTTAAGATGCTGTGCAAGAGAGACCCAAAACTAAAAATCATACCTTGTCAAACCTGTTTGTTCTTATTGGAGTGCAAAAATGAGAAAATGAGATAAAGCAGAGCGAAGGAAAAGAAAAAATAGTGCTAGAAGCAGAGAAGCACTGCAACTAGTTTTCATTGCAAACTGCTTGCTCACTAGAGAATCCCAATTGTCACAGAAGGGGATGCACACTAAATGTAGGGGAAATTAGTTGGTGGGACTGTAACTCAATAACTCAACTGCAATTTGTACCCAATTCCCTGATACAAAAGTTTACTCTATGCAGTAATATTGTCAGGGGAACTGAATAATTTCAGTTTGAGGGAACCCTTGATGGTTATCTAGTCCAATACTCCACTCAAAGGAGGTCCAGGCAGCCCATATTGCTCAGGGTTGTGTCCAGCTGCAGCTTGAATGCCACCAGAGATGGAAATTCAACAACCTCAACAATCTCTCTGGATAACTCCTTCTCTTCACCTTCCTGATATGTCAGTAAAAACAGGAATATGTTCCCCTAGAACAGTTTCTTTCCCAGGATGAACAGGCCTCTCTCCCTTAGTCTCTTCTCGTTTACTGGGGTCTCCACTGCATTTATTGCAGCATTCCAGAGTCTTTCTTGCACAGAGGAGCCCCAAACTGCACAAAGCTCTCCAGATGTGGTTTCAGAAGTATTGAAGAGAGGTGAAGGATCTCCTGCCTCAATCTGGGCAAGATCTTTGTGAGGTTCCTGTCCACCCTTATCCTCAGTATGTCAACCAGCTCTACCCTCCAGTGTTCCAGTCCTTCCACCCAACTTAGTGCTGTCCACAAACACACTGAAAGGACATATTTCCCAGTTTTGCAGGTCTCAAGAAGACTTAAAAGGGCACTGGGCAAGTGCTGATTCCTGAAAGACATCCCTAGCAGTTAGTGACCAGTTGGATTTTCTACTGCTGAACACAATCCTTTGAGCTCAGCGGTAGTCTTCAACATATCTTATGGTCCACTGACCCAAATCATGTCTCATCAATTTATCTATAGAATTTCTACATCAAAGACCTTGCCATGGTCAACATAAATGCTTTCTACTTCTTTCCATTTGCCCATCTCTCAAACTGCAGCCAGGTTGGTCAGGCATAGTTTTCCCTGGTTCTTCCAGGCCACCTGCTTGTATTCTGTTTTCTTAGAAATGGCCTCCAGGAGGATTTGCTCCACCACATTCCCAGGAATTAAGGTGAGGTTGACATGCTGTTCTTCTTACAAAAGACTGTGACAATTTAATTTTTTCCATCATCAAGGATCTTCTTACATAGGTGACCAGCTTTAACATAGTTTAGGAAAAGAGGTAGAGGAAGTATTGGTTCACTTTTTTTGAAAGTGTTGTTTTTTGTTTAGTTTTCAGAAGTGTCTGTCTGTTCTTGGCTATTACAGATTGGTTTTCCCAAGTCATTGGTTACTTCTTGCTAATCCATCTTCCAAAACTTTGAGAAAATCAAGGAATGGTTGGGGACACTCGATCCACATTAAGGAAGGAGACATTCTGAGGACATGTGCAAAAACAGTCTGAAGATTCACCATTAAAAACAGTGCACAAGATGTATTACACAGGAAACATCATCTAAAAATCAAATAGAAAAAAAACAGGATATAAAATCTGGAGATAACTGTGGATTCTTCCTTTTTATTTTTTTTTTTGTCTTATAAACCATCAGTCACAACATTTCTGGCAGCTATGGGAGAGTAAGAATGAGATTCTTTGCTATCCTAAGTGATCATCCCATTCTCTTCATTTCTCTTAGCAGTATATAAACTTACTGGTGCTTTAATATCAAGGTACATAAAGGCAAATACCTTTCTGAGAAAAATCCTTTCATTACTTTTCTTTGTATTAATAATTCATGTTCCCTTATAAACCATGACTGTAGAACTTTGGGTCTTTCAAAAGTTTTCTAGAGATTTAACTCCAAGGCATGGAGATTGGCTTAGTGAGATTCATAACTAGCACTAGCATGTTTGTCATCACGATTTGTCACTGCATCAGGTGAAAACTTTGAAGTTAATTGGTTCATATTTAAACCAAGGCTTGAAAATGCAAAGCTCAATGCAGCTCAATGCAGCTTTTTTCCATAATGAGGTCCATTTCTTACACTGACTGATAAGCAGTCAGTATAAAATGATGGGCTCTTAAATCTGTGGGAATTGTACTTAATGAGAATGACTTTGAGTCTCATTACATTGATTTTAGTGGGAAAACTTTCACTCATTTTAATGGGTACAAGACCGACCCTTGCTGAGGGTTTGGAATCAGTCCAGTAAAGACCAGAAGTATGTGAAAGGGAGGTACAACTGCACCTTTCCTTCACAGCCTGGGTGCCTGTTATCAGCTGCTGTCAGCAAATGGTCCTGACCATGGGAGGAGTTGTGTTCTTGAGACTGCAAAACATCTGGAGAGCCTTTGAGCACATACACTTGCCTAAAGTTCATATTTTGGACCATAGATAAGGACAATGAAGTTCTCTTCATAGAGTCCAGAGCCCAGATTTCTTCCTAAGACTGAGATGCTAATAAAAGTTTTCTAATTAACTGTGCAAAACACACTGTTCTCAGTGACAGAGTCTACATATCCCTTTTTTTTTAACCATAGTCTAACAGTTAGAGCAATTAATTATGAATCAAAACCCCAAGTTCAAGCATGTTCTGTCCATTGGGCCCCAGGCCAAAATATACACTGAGATTTCTCAAATCTTCCACAGATTATTTGTAACGATGAAGGGAATAGTACAAGATTAATGAGGGAGGGGTGGAAAAAGAAAACACAAATCATTGTAAGTCAGCCTTTATTAATGCTGTTTTTCTGTTTCCCAACATTTTAAAATAAAACCTGTCTTGTAGTCAAGAAGACAAGTTTAAAAGGACAAAACAACATGTACTTAGAAGTTGTCATTTCCAAGAATTATGATCATGACAGAAGTACAAAACTGCAGGATAAAAAGTGCACCCTAATAGTGCTTTGATTTCTCCAATTCTCCTATTAGTTCTGAGATATATTTCAAAGCAAGTCACTACTCTGAAGCACTCTGACACTTTGGGAAAGATTCCAGGACATGGTGCTCACAGTTCTCTAATGCCAAATAGGTGCCATGGGATAACCCCCTTGTCCTCCAGCTAAGCCTCTAAAGGGAAAGAAGATTCTGTGCTGCACAGATGTCCCAGCCACACTAGGGTGGCTGAAGTGGCTGGAGGCCAAGCATGCCAAGGTGGCTGTGGAAATAAATCCCATGACTGCTGTGCCATTTGGCTTTCTGATCCTCCATGGCACTATTCAAATAATTTACTAGGAATCTGTTTTAAAGAGCATTTATTTAGTTCCATATCATTTAGTGCTAATTTTGCTTGTTTGGGTTTTTTTTGTTTGGGTTTTTTTTTCTTGGAATGAAACACAAGGGGAAAAGCTCTTTCTCAGACACGTTAGTTCTTTTCAAATATGGAACCTCTAAGTATAAACACTGAAGTGTGACTAAATCAGTCTGCACAAAATCTTCAAATAACCCAGTTGAAGGAGACCAGGGTGCTGGATAAGCTTTTTCGTAATGAAGTCTCACTTTTGCAAATGTATGTGGGTTTGCATTTATTTCATACTGGTTATGTGCTGAGAAGATATGGTACTTGGTTTGGTCACATCATAGTAGTCATTCTTCATCCAAATGGCAGACTGATGATCTTTTCAAGATCTAGGCTTGATGATGCTTGGTTTTCTCATTAATACCTTCGTCAAGCTGACTCAGACTGAAAAACTGTAAGTCAAGCACTAGGAAGTATGACAAAGATGGAATAGATGGCTTATCATCGAGGGAATTTGTTCTTCCTTAATCACCTACAGATAAAAATGAGCACACAAAGGTACACCTGTAGTGCCAGTAAATGAGAGCAGTTGCAGTACAAATTATGAAGAGTAGTGTGTTGCCAAAAATTCATGCAGAGAAATGAATCTCTTCCTGATGGGCATCATTTTCCAAATGGGCTCTTGCATGCTGTTGTGGTTTGAATTATGAGTTTCATGCAGATACAATCTGCAGTTCAAGTGCACGGGCTGGTGAACAGTAGCTGCTTGTCTAGAAAGATGAAAACAAGTGATAGCCTGGCAAATGAGTATGGTAAATTTAAATTAACAGAGAGGTTGCCTGCTTTAATCTCTGAGTGAAGGGCACATTACTTTCCAAAATATCTCAGTGAAAGAAATCATTCCAGCAGAATTAAGTTTTTGACTTGTATGATCCAGGAATGTAACTTTGATAAATCAAGGAACTAAATCTTGCTTGTTGTTGACGTATCATCTGCAAGGAAACTCTCTTAAATGTCTCATTTTTCACAGAACCTGTAAAGCAATGTCTGGATCCCTAGCTCCTATGTAAGCTGCTCAAACTGTTGCAATGCTTAGCTAAGAGCTGATGTCACTTCTGTGTTGGAGAAGGTCAATGGGAAATTTATTTTCCACAAATTAGACCTTACAGAAATTTTTCAGTCCTTTCCAAAAAAAACATATTTCTGACAATGCCTAAGTAAAGAGTTTTCTGCACTATGGCCTCATGTCTATTGCAGTGGGCAGTTATCAATATGTACACATGAGACTTCCAGAGCTACCAAGGGTAGAGTCACATCACCAGGCAAAGTGGAGCTTAGCATGGCCTAACATCTGCTGCCCAAAGCTGCAGAGATCACAGCTCTTCCCTGTGCCCTGCAACCCACCATACCTTCCTCTGCTTCCTTGTGTCTGGCTTCCCACCTGCTGGGTAATCTACACTTTGGTCTCTTTTTCCCTAGTTTATTAGTACTCGAATGTTTTGTTAGACAGGTTTAAAAGTGATTAATGAAGCATTTTCTGTGCTGTTGTAAAAGATCATCTAATTTGATTTTCCATCACCATAGCATCTTAAATACTTCACAGTCCTTTTCCTCATCTTCATCATTTCCTTTGGACAGGGAGATGTGCCATCATTCCCACATTACACCTGAGGAAGGGAGACTCCCTAAACCTGTGACAGTGTGGACGTGGCAACAGCAGCGACAGCAGCAGTGACTGAGGTAAGTCCAGGAAGGGAATTTTTGATCAGGCTCTCCAGGGGAGCTTTGGGGTTCCAGCAGTGGCAGGTTAATGGTTGGACTTGATGATCTTAGAGGTCTCCTCCAACTCTGATGATTCTATGACTCTCTGATTCTAATGGGTAGATATCTGAGCTTAAAACTATGACCTAGAAAGTCCCACCTAACCTCACTGGCATCTGGAAAGGCTGAGGACTTCACTGGCAAAGTTTGCTCTTGGTGTAAAATTCTTGTTCTGTGGGTGCATCTATGTTATCATATGAGCTCACTTGGGGGTGTGCTTTGGATGATGATCTCCTGGCTGTCCCTCTCACCGTGTTTCATGGACAGATCTCACAGTACTTAAGGCAGATCCCTTTCAGATGAATTAAATGGGAGATGTATTCCCAAAATGTACCAATGGTTTTCAGTTGGTGATGGTCACTGACTCAATGGGCTCAGGCTAGAGCCAGAGTATGGAGGAAAGCATCGTGTACAGTATGGACATCAGCTCCTCCACACCACCTGTCCCATTCTACAGATTGGTTCCTTTGGGATAACATTCTTTTCTAGAAGCAGTTGGGAATGGTGATGGATACTGAGGTCTTTGCTAGGCAGATCTGACCACATCTGAAGTCCTCAATCCATGATACAGAGCTTGATATATATACACACACAATTCACTCTGAGAGCAGTGAGAACAGCAGAAAAATTAAATACTGTGCTGTAACATAGTTTTCAAAAGCATGTGATATTTTTAACCTCAACCAGGTGGCACAGAGAAGTTGTGGATGGTCCATCCCTGGAAGTGTTCAAGGACAGGTTGGATGGGTCTTTCAGAAACCTGGTCCAGTGGAAGGTGTCCCTGCCCATGGCAGAGGGAATGGAACTAGATGATCTTTAAGGTCCCTTCCAATTCAAATCACTCTGTGATTCATAGAATTTGCAGGAAAATTATCTGTCATCAATCAGTCACCTGAGGAGGTCTGAATCTGGTTTCTGAAATCTGAAGCTATACCAGGCAAATATTATCTTTAGAAGATAAGTTGCCTTCATAATACTTATCTACTCTGAAGCCTAATGATGCAATCATGATTAATTTCATTTTAATAAGCAATTCAAGAGTCTATTTCCTTTTTGAATAGCTGCAAAAAATTAATAGTCTTAATGTGTAGGGATACAAGGAAAGCAAATCAAAGCAAAGAATAATTCCTGAGATTTATGAAGCTGTAGTACTACTTCCATTTTTATAAAATACAGCAAATGACAAAAAAATATAAAAATATCTAATTATATAAAATGTAACTGCACAGATTATATAAATGTAACATTGTATAAAAAAAGGGATGGCTAAGCTAGTCACATAATCACATCTCCATTGAAATTGATGGGTAAAATGGAGTTGGCATCCCAGACAGCTGTTAATGGAGAGGAATATTTATTTTCCACCAGCAGAATGAATTTCATGTGGGTTTTTTTCATATTTTGATTCTGTCATCCTATTTTTATAATTTAACTATAGCAGCCCATGGCTTTCCATTTTTTTTCTCGTTCGTTCAAAAATAAGGTAGATTATACTTCAAATTATGAATCAAATTCAGCTCCTTCTAACCTGTTAGCTACAAAGTGAATGTCTACAAGTGAGGAACTGCCTTGGCTCCACTCTAGTAAACAGCAAACTAGATAACACCAGGCAATGGAAAGGGCAACTCATTGCAGTCTAAAATAGCCACTATTTAAACCATCCTTTATATAGCATTGCATGTTTACTAGATCTGTCAGCATTAATAGGAACTAAGAGAGCTCAAAATTAGCCTCCGAAGCTAAGCAAGATGAATCCTATCCCAGGCATCTATTATCTTGGTCCTTTACATTCATCAGCATATAATATTCTTATGTTACTGTGATATCCCTCCCTGTAACAAGTTTTTCTTGTTCTTCCCAGTGCAATTTTTCAGTTCTGTGTTAGCAATACTTTGTAAATTATTCATTCTCTGGTCGTATGCTTTATGTGACTTCGTTTCACAGCTTACCATAAACCATACAACATGTGACACTTATATAAAGGAGTGCATTGTAATGACTTTGGTGAGTCTTTACACCAATAATCCTATGTAAGTCTAGGCATGTCTTCCAAGGCACTTGAGTCTTAAATGCTTATATATAGACATTCCATTTGCTGTGTTGAGAAAAAGGTCAATGACTTCAGTTTGTTAAGATGCATATCCATTTTTGTAAATATTTGCAGGCTGTGTTTCTGGCTTTCTTCCAGTATGGGTCCTGTTTGGGAAATATTTATGTTCTTCACTCTAAAAAAAAAAGACAAAAAACTGTCTGAAATATACAAAATTAATATTGGTAGTATTAGTCCATGAATAAAAACAAGGGTTTCAAATTAGACCATCAGTATACATCGCCTTGACTTCAGCTTACTAAGTTATGAAATTTATCCTCAAGTTATTCAAGGTTTCTGCCCTACATTGGAGGAAAATCTGACATCTTAGTCGGTACCCAGGAAATGCCCCAAATCTTCACCTTGCCCACTATAGTGGACTGTGTTTGTGCCTGTTGGGCAAGAGTAGGATTTTAACTATCCAGATTTTAGAAGGTGGAGATGGGCTACTTATTTTCTAGCAAGCAAGAAGTTAGCCAGCTGCTGATGCATGTGGCATATAGGTAGAGAAAGTGAAGAAACAAACTGGGCAGAAAGCCCAAAGTCTGTTCCAGTGGAGTAACCAAGAAAGCAATTAAAGCAGCTCCCTCATCGTTAGGAGGAAATCACATCAGACTGCAGATAACAGAGCAGGAGCTTGTAGTCCAGAGAGGGTTTTGGGTTGTCCTAACTTAGAAAAGAGTGTTGCTTTCTTTTTATTGCCTGTTCATGCTTATTTTCAGGAGTGGAATGCTCCAGGGAAAAACGTGCATGATAGGACACTTAATGCTAGAGCAGATGGATTTCTCATGGACCTTAGGTCTCTCTTAGTTAGATTGCAACTGTTGTTTTCCCTCTGTTGTTTTAGCACACTGCATTTAACTCCTTAGCACCCTTTCCAGCCCTTTTTCTCTGAAATCCCTCCAGTCTGTCAACAGTTTCCTGGCAGTTTTGTATTTGTCTAGAAAGCAGTCAAGGCAGATGAAAGGTCTTCTTCTCTCCTGTTTTGTGAGTTCTCCAGGTACCCATCCCCAACATGACACTGGAATTTTATCCCATCATACTGCATTAGAGACATGTGTGTAAATCTCTGCCCACTATTGCCTTCCACCTTTCAGCATCAGAGCACTCTGGTGTCTTTTCTCAGAGAATATTTATGATGAAACTTATGCTTATACTTCTCACTGTATTTCAGAATTGCATAAGAAGACTTGAAGGAGGGAAAATTATCTTATGCCATTATAACTATGTAGGTTTCTGTAGTAAGCATGAAATTTTTATACATTTAGAAGTCCTGAGAAAAACTCAAAGAAAAGTCTTTGATTCCCATTACAAATACATATATAGAAAAAGTAATATGGCCATCTTCCCTTGCAGTAGTCTCACTTCTTTTAGCTATCCTATATGTATGATTCCATTTTAAACCTAGTTTTGGGATGATAGTTTCAGCATTTAGGAAAAAAGTCACCTTTCTAAACTGTGGGGTGACTTACCTTCTGAGGTGCCTGTATTTTTCCTCACTGACTATAGAAATTAGCTGTTGAGATGAGCCATCATCTAATTCAGGCATCCAAAGGCTGATCTACATCTGATCTCTCTGCCCTGTGCTCCTTTTGTGGTCACCTCAGAGAAGCAAATCTCCTCCAAACTGCAGCTCATCTCATCCCTAGTGCTGGAAGCAGACCAGAAGAACCACTCCCTCCAAATGCCTTTTTCTTTCAAGCAATACGAAAGAATTACCTATTCTGAAACAGAACTTTTATTAGAAGTCTCAAATCTGGTCAGATGAATTTTGCTTGTTTGGGTTAGACAACCTCAGATTCTTCCCTAGTGTAACCTGAAGTGAAGACATCAGTGTTCAGAGGAGTGGGAGACAAGTGAAATCACACTGAAATCAAGGAGAAAGACTTCACATCGGATCGTAGTCATAGTTACGTTACCTTTTTCAGGAAAGGGTAAGAGGTAATCTGTGAGATGAACTGTGTGAGAATCTCTATTAAACTGCACAGCTTACAGTGCTCAAATTCTAACATAAAACACATCAAAGACTTCTAAATTATTTTGGAAACTTTTCAATGTAGCTACAGAAGTTCTTTAAAGTAAAGTTCGTTTCTACCCTCTCTGTGGTCATCCTCTTGGAAAGACCAACTAAGACAACTTTTTCAAGAAACTCTTCATTTTCAATCTTTTATGACTCAGTTCTATTATAATTCTGCTCCACCATACATTTTTTCCTAGTCTTTTTTTTAAAAATAGATCTATCTTTTTCTTTTTCTTGACTGCATGATGTCCTTCCCTTCCCAGTCTAGCTTCATCTGATTAAAATTACACAGCTTGTTTCAGAGGATGGATCTAGTAATTAGTCTTCTAGTGTTACCTGAAGCCTTCCCTGCTTCTCCATGCAGTCTAACCCTCCTGCAGAATGGATATCTCTGTTTCATTGCATCTCTTTCATGGTCTCTTCCCTGTAGTGGTTCAGTCTCACTTTCATCTTTGAGCACGTTCTAAAGCTATAAGATCACCATTGGCTTAAATACTATATTGTTCTTCAAGATGGGAACTTTGTGAGCTGATCTTCGAAGTGAGAACAGACCTCTAGTTGCTGCTTTCCAGGTTTTGGCAAAGGTGGAGAAAGGGATGCAACTGAAGTCCCACTTGTAAATCCTCTAAGCCTCAGCAGTGTAACAAAATGTGGTGTTGCTGTCCCAGAGGGGATGAGCTGTGCTGCCTGTGACCATGGATGGAGACAGTTGGCCCAAAGGGGTGTGATGGGAAAAGACACCAAGAAGAGGCTCAGGAGCCTTGATACCACAAGGAGACAAGAGCTGCCATACATCGATTCCATATCTGTATGAAAACTTGTTTAAAAAGGTTTCTATTTGTTATTCTGAGCAAACCAAAGAAATGGCATGAATTCAACCACTAACATCCATTCAAATAATCTGTTTTTTAAAACTCTCAGGGGAGAAAAAAAAATAATTTCAAAATCATTGTTTTTACAAACCCGAGGCAAGATTATAAGTCTTGCAATGGACTTTAAAACTCAGTCTTTACAAAGCAGGTTAAAAAAAAACAATCAGAAAAGACTGAAGTGACATCCTGCATGTCTTGGAGCATGCCAGAACAGAGTTCTACTCAGTGAAAGATGACAATCACATAAATACCATCTATATAGAATTATATAAGTTCAAGCATTAATTTTCCACAGTGGAAACAAAAGCACTTACATAATGTCTCAATATCAAGTCTGAATATTTTTCGGGTGTTTGGTACTCAGTACAATACTGAACTCATTAATCTTTTAAAGCTGTTTTCTATGGGTGTCCTTGTCTGCATCATGATTTTGTTGTAACATTACTCACTAGCAGACAGGAGTACTGTAAGTAAGTCTATTGTAAGTTTTGATAGGTGTAGTCATCCTTCTACAACATTTTATTCTTGCTAAGAGTAGCTGCAGCTTCTGACAATTAAAAGCTGCACTGGATGCCTCTTTTCCCCTTACAGGGCTGTTGATTTCAGTGCATCACTGGTTGTTCTGCCTACCATCTCTCCTTCAGCTTGTCTTTGCTCTGTCTTCAGGCTCTACTACATCCACCTGATGCCACATTTTCCATGCAACTCTCTGGAAGGGTTTGCATCTGCCAACAACAGGGTCATGGTTCATGAGTGTAGTAGAATCTGACTTCAGAAAGTCCTTGAATTTTTGGGGGAGGCAGTAAAATCCTTGTCCTTTGGAACTGTTCACATGAACTTATTCATTCAGTAATAGCCTGGTTTTAAAAAAATCATTCTGAAGGAACATTTCCTACACTATTCATTAGGAGAGCAGAGAAGGAGGCAACAACTGATGAGAGACAATTGTCTTTTCCTTCTGTAAATCAACAATCTGATCATTCTAATATAAGCTGTGGGCAAAGCCTATATTGGCTGTTCTCCAGATGATGTTGTGCTCCTACATCCTTGCTTAGAGTTCACCCTATGACTTCACCACTGCATTCCCTGGATTAACTGTTTCTGCAGGGCAGGAGAAGTTGAGACTTTCAAGAACAATTTTGTGTGACAACATGTTGATGTCTCTTCCCTCTGCTTTGCAAGATAGGCAGGTAAAGGATTGAGTTGATTTTAATATCTTTGCACAATTCTTGCTAATCAAGAGAACTGACTTTTTACTTCCACATTTAGTTACTGCTATTGGATCATGCTTTTACTCAGTGGGAGCCAACAGTGTGCACAGGTGGCCAAGAAGGCCAAGAGCATCTTGGCCTGGATCAGGAACAGTGTGACCAGCAGGACTAGGGCAGTGCTCATCCCCCTGCACTGGGCACTGGGGAGGTCACAGCTCAGTGCTGTGCTCAGTTTTGGGCCCCTCACTGCAAAAAGGACATTGAGGCACTGGAGTGAGTCCAGCCAAGGGCAACGAGGGCAGAAAAGGTCCTGAAAACATGTGGGATGAGGAAGGGCTGAGGGAATTGGGTTTGTTCAGCCTTGAGAAGAGGCTCAGGGGTGACCTCATGGCTCTCTGCAACTCCTGCCAGGGTTGGAGAGAGGTGTGGGATGTGTGTCCTGCCAGGGCTGCAGGGAGAGGATAGAGGGAATGGCCTTGAGCTGAGACAGGGCAGAGTCAGGTTAGACATTAGGAAAAATGTTTTCCCTGTTGTGGTGTTCAGGCACTGGAATAGATTGCCCAGGGAGGTGGTGGAGTCACCATCTCTGGAGGTGTTTCAGAGGTGTCTGATGTGGCACTGGAGGATCTGGTTTAGGGTTTAGGGGTTCCAGCAGTGACAGGTTAATGGTTGGACTTGATGGTCTTAAAAGTCTCTTTCAGCCTTGATGATTCTATGATTCTATGTTTCTGCTTGCCTTCCTCATATGAGATAACAATTACCAACTGAATTTATTAACTATAATCATTGTCCTGAAATTAAACAAAAATATTGACAGACCTCCAAGACATTTCTGAAAAGCAGAGTTATAAATTAGCTTTAAATGTTCAAACCATTGAAATGCAAAGCTTACAGTTCAATGAAATGATATCTTTAGCCTTTTATTCTTCCAAAGTCGCTCTCAATGGTAATGCATTTCTAGAGTCTTCATATAGCAACTCTGTGCCAAACAGAATAAACTTGTTTCCTATAAACCTTATAGTTTCTGTTAATGCATCTTCTTTCTGAGGAGATGGAGGAGGGGAGAGGGAATGTTGCAGTGACACAAATCCTTTCTAATTTTCCAATAGTCATCTGTTCCAATTCTGAGTCCCTCAGAATGTGTCAGCAGTCATGATGTTCCTAAGAGAGCCATATGTCATCACAAGAAAAAGGAGGGTAAACATGTGTCATCTGTGTACAAATAAGTTGAACTTCTTTCTAGATAGACAGTCTAGTAATAAAAAATAAGGTCCAAAACTTTAAGCCAATATACCAATATCTCATTTATCATCCCCTTTTCCTATTTTGCTAACTCAAAACAGGAATTATTATTCTTTTACTCAGGGGAAGAGTCTCTTACTTTCTAGCAGAGAAGTTTAAATTTAACTTCAAACTTAAAAAAAGAAATTATTTTAATATTGTCAATTTAACATTTGTCTAGTTGTAGGGAACAACATTAATTGTTGCTGAACACTTTGAATTTACATCCAGTGTGTGTATTAGGCCTCTTTGCAACCCTAGCCTATTGCAAGTGAGAATTCAGTTCTGCTACTTTTAAAATAAGAGAGCAGCATGTTGTATGTACCTCCATAATGATTAATGATGTATTTCCTCCATTATGATCAATGATGTATTTCCTTCATTATGATCAATGATGGAGGAAAGTGATTCTATTCAGTCAAGTCTGATTCTTATATTTAAATACACTTGGAATCAGAAATACATAGGTGAGTCACTCATCATCTCAGTGTCTTACAACCAAACTCCACAAAAGAAAACCAGTCCAGCTGATGAAAGTCCAGGCACAGCTCTTGTTCTGAATGGAGGTGAAGAAGGTCTTTGGCACCGATTACATTTCAGCACTGCTGCTCCAGCCTTTGTTCACAGAATGGAAAGAACACCAAGCACACTTGGTTTCTGACTGATCCTGATACTTAAATGAGGTTCTGCTGCAGTTCCCTTGGTTGACTCAAATGAAACAGATATTATTTTCCCAGCTAAGTACTGTGCTGTACTGCCAAGAGGCCTCTCTCAGAATAACAGAACATTACTCTAGGATACCTTTTATGGATGAAATATAAGTTTGAAACCCAAACTGCTTTAAAAATCGTGCATCAAACTGACCTTCTACTTACCTGATTTTTAACTTCCAAGAGCATTTTCCAACTTGAACAACATCATTTTGAAGTGGCATGATGGAATTATGTCTTCCAAGAGCATTTTCCAACTTGAACAGCATAATTTTGAAGTGGCATGATGGAATTATGCATGGTTGTGTATAGTAATGACACATGACCCTGATGTGTACAAAGTTTGTAATAATTTTCACGTATTTCTTAAGGAATGCAGTCATTTTTTAAATGACAAAGACATTAATAAAGATTTGATATAAAAGATCTTTATCCTGATAAAGATTATGCAATCCTCACAGAGTGTATGGGGAAGAAGAAGGAAAAACCTAAGGCTCAGCAGACACTGGAAAGCTGTTACTCAGTCTACCACTCCTCTTACACTGATTTAACTGAAGTAGGAAATAGAGATTTGCAAAGAAGCTATAATACAATGCTGAGATACATCTTGTAATGCAAGAGCATTGGTTGCTTCTCTAGGATCCTGCAAAGATATCAGCATTGTTTGTGCTAACAGCAGGACTAGCCCAGCTGGGCACTAGCTAAATGCAATTAAAATTTGCACTGTCATTGTTTTGCAGCATGTCTTCCTTTTAGAAAACTTAATGTTACAGTAGGTTTGAAACCAATTTCTTAAAGAAGGTGGCACCTTTCCTGAAGGTCCTTATTCTATGCTGTTGAGTGACATGCAGTTCTGGTGTCCTCAATATAAGAAGGACATGGAACTGTTGGAGCAAGTCCAGAGGAGGCCACGAAGTTGCTCAGAGCACTGGAGCATCTCCCTGTGAGGACAGGCTGAGGGAGTTGGGGCTGTTGAGCCTGGAGAAGAGAAGGTTGTGTGGAGACCTCAGAGCACCTTCCAGGAGCTGAAGGGGCTCCAGGGAAGCTGCAGAGGGATCTGTGTTAGGAGCTGCAGGGACAGGACAATGGGCAATGGGTACAAACTGAAAGAGGGGAAAATTAGATATTAGGAAGAAGTTGACACTGTCCCAGGGTGCCCAGGGAGGCTGTGGCTGCCCCAACCCTGGCAGTGTTCACAGCCAGGTTGGATGAGCCTTGAGCAACCTGCTCTGCTGGGAGGTGTCCCTGCCCAGGGCAGGGGTTGGGGCTGGGTGATCTGTAAGGTCCATTCCAACCCCTGGAAGTCTATGATTCTATGATGATCAATCCCAAATGCAAAAAGAAGCCAAAGGCAAGAGGAGGGAAGGAAGTAAGAGCCAGAGCAGTGGAAAGGCAATAAGAAGCAGCTTCCATGGACTGAAGAAGCTGTTTCATGGATTTCCCTTCACTGGAGGTATGAATTCATGGGAACCATTGTCAGATAGATGCTCCAGGTTTACAAGTTCAAATTTTCATAAACATTTTGTGTGTACGGTGCATTAGAATGATTCCAGAAAAAAATGAACCCAGGAAAAAAATCAAATCTAGATTGAAGGCCTTGTTGGAGTGAAGTACAGGAGCAGCCAAGGGGCTTTAGCAATCACATGGAAATTTTTAGGCAGTCAGCAACTTGTAGAGCATGAGGTGAGGTGGGTGCTACACCCTAATTAAAGGCTCTTGCAAAAATTGGCTCATCCAGCTACAGGCACAGCATAGTATAGAAACTTCTGAGTAGAAGGATAGAGACTTATTGCATCCAAATATTTGGGGCAATTTAAGAACAAATGAACCACTGGGCAACAGGTGTCCAAGAAGACCCTGGTCCACTTTTTGTTCACTAGTATTCTTATCTAGGACAAAACTGGCATATAATATTACATGGAGAACCTTTGCATTGGCTTTCGAGTACCTTTGAGCTTTGCTGCTGGACCAAGATTGATTGTCTGTTTACAATTGAGTTATAAGACAAGTAAATATACTACAGATCACATCTGGGTTAAGATTATGGAGGTGGCTACATGTAGCTGATAAATTATTTTTCTGACTGGAGAGCAATGCAGGATACGATCCAGAAGTATAATTCATAAGGTATTAACATGTAAGTCTTAAAAGTGAACTAACAAGAGATTTACAATCTGAAGCTGCTCTTCCACTACAGCATGGGAGTAGCTTTTGTAAACACAGCAACAGTAAAGGAGTCAATATTGACTGATGGGGCTCAACATACTCATTTTCAAAGGGATATGGAATCCTGAAGAAACTGGCCTAACAAATAAGTGGTGGAAGCTTTTGTAGACACACAGCAAATAAAAGAATTTAATTGCCAACCTGGTTGCATGCATATAGAGTGTTATGCTTCAAATTTTATCCACTAATGCTCTTGTATGATGTCTATATTTTAAATGGCACATAATGTTCTTGCTTTCACTGGGTTTATTTAGTTTCTTGGCAGATCTAACATTATTGGGTTTAATTCCTGAAGAGAATGTTCATTTTTCACAGGTTATACAAAAATGTTCCATGTGAGCATTTTGAAGCAAATAGTATGAAATAAAATGCCAATTTTATCTATAGTTTAATGTTAGGTGATATTAATATGCAGGGGCTGTGAAAACTTTTAATAAGAATATTGAGTGAAAAAAAATCTTTAACATGCCACTGTTCCTTTACCAGCTTCAGTGAAATCAAAGAAGCTCATTCACAGAGTAATTTCACAGCATTAGGAAAGTTCATAATCTAGTTTTGGTCAGGTCTCATATTTAAATAATTTGGTATCAGAAGTCTCTGGATTGGTTTATGGTCTAAGTGAATGCCTTGTACAATTCTTCTGATATGCCACATGCCCAGGGAAATTTAAATAAAAGAATCAGGTAGACATCCTAGGTATCAGTAGTGGGAAAGCAAGTTGCAACCTCTTACTAAGCTCTTGTTACCTGGTTAAAGAGCTAAGGAAAAGGAACTGGTACTCTTCAATCTATTGATTACATTTCATTTGGACTATGTATATACTAGAAAATAAATATGCTAAGGACCACCCTCAGGCATTGAGGTCAACTGGCACAGAAGAGTCCAAGTGCACACTATTAACACTCTGACTCCCTATAACATCAAGTGGCTGCATGCAAACTGCTCTTCAGGAGTGTTATTTGTCCATTCTGTGATCTGGGCTGTGCTCAGGAATTTGGCCAAGATTGTGTTAATACAATGACTCATTCCAGTGCCTGGCAAGGCTTTCTGGCACTGATTAATTTGATGATTTCAAGCTAGCTTTGTAGACCAGAGATAGTAAAGATGGAATTATACTGTTTGGAAGGCTCTTCTCTCCATTCTTGTCCCTGTCACTCCATCACCAATGGTCAGGACATCCAGTTTCAGCCCCTGTGCTGGTTTGGGCTGAAGCAGAGTTAACTTTCTTCACTAGTATGGGGCTATGCTTAGAATCTGTGCAGAGCACATGGTTGACAATGCAGAAATGTTTTTGTTGCTGCTGAGCAGAGCTCACACAGAGCCAAGACCTTTCCTTACTGTATGGAAAACAGCAAAGGCCTTGGCTCTGTGTGAGCTCTGCTCAGCAATGACAAATCATCTCTGCATTATCCACCCTGTGTTCAGCACAAAACCCAAACATAGCCCCATACGAGTGAAGAAAGTTAACTCTACTTCAGCTCAAACCAGCACACTGCTTTCCAAACTGCCACACTGGGGAGGGAGTTGGGGGTACATGGGAGATTGGGAGGAGACACAGCTGGGACAGGTGACCCAACCTGACCAAAGGGATATTCCACACCATAGCACATCATGCTCAGGGGATAAGGTGGGAGGCAGAAGGAGGAAGGAGGGACATCTGGAGTGATGTGTTTGTCTTCCCAAGGAACCATTCCATGTGCTGGTCCCTGCTCTCCTGGAGATGCTGAACACCTCCTGCCCATGGGAAGCAGTGAATGAATTCCTTGTTTTGCTTTGCTTGTGTGTGCAGCTTTTGCTTTCTCTATTAAACTGCCATTATCTCAAGCTGTGAGTTTTTCTGGCTTTACCCTTCTGATTCTCTCCCCCATCCATTGGTGGGGCAGTGTGTGAGTGGCTCTGTGGTTCTTGGCTGCTGCTGGGGCTAAACCATGACAGCTCCTCACCAAATTAGGCACCAATTAAGCCTATTCCTCACCCTGTATCTACATAGCTCATTTTTACCAAGTTCCAGTGGGTTGAAGCCTGCCTAGAAATTGACACCTAAATGTCTTGGAAGAACAGAATGGAGTTCAATAATGTGCCTAGTTGCACAACAAAGGTAATGAAGCAAGATGGTTGTGATGAGCAAACCCCCTGAGAAATCAAAATAAATATTTCAAGGCCAGACAAGACCAAGAGAACATTCAGATTGTCATCCTGAGCTGGGCTTGCCTGCAATGCTCTTTGCTGAAGGCTTCAAACAAGTATCATATAGAACTCTGACACTTTGCAACTCTAAGTTGCAAAGTCACCAAGGAACTATTTCACACATACATAATATTTTTGGTGTGAGTACTGCAGAGAGGTTTTCAGGTCTCCTATAATGTGCTTAACAAATATTTTTGGAAACGAGGAGAAAAAATAAGGTTTCAACTGTGAGTTTTATAATGAAGTGAAGAACCTCTTCTGTTTTCACTCAGCTGTATAATGAGATGATCCTGTGCCTAATCAGGGAAGAAAAAAGAATGAAATGTACCTATGTACTGTTATGTAAGATGTTTTATGGCTGATCAGATATGTGAAAACAGCAAAATATGCTCTCATCTGCTAGAATAAGCCATTGCTCATATATGTTTGAAATGATTTCTCAGTATTTTGTACAATGATAAATGTTTAATTATTAGGCAGATGCTATTGTGTTCTTCTTTTGTATGAAATCATCCTTAAGGGCTACAAAATGTTTGTACTTCAGCTTTTGCTAATTTTTTCTTCAAGATTTTCAAATAATTCCTTGAAGACTGCCAAATTATTTGAGTACTAAACAGCATTACTAATGAATTCAAGCTTATTTTCTATGTATATATATAACAGATCATATAATTTTCTTAATTATATAGGAGCTAACTCATTAAGTTCAGTGAAATTACACTCATGAAGCCAAAGAAATATTTCTCTAAGTATACTCCTAAAATTAAATGCTCCTCAGAACTGCCTCAGCTTAGAGACACTCAACTATCCCCCAGTGGATTATGGAAAAAACAAATACTTAAACAGAAACATGCTGTTAAGTTAAAAAAAAAAAAAAAAAAAAAAAGCAAACCAAAAAATACATTTTCACATAATTAAATTATTTTTAAAAAATCCTGACATGAACAAAAACCTTTCAAAAAGAAAACAGGTAAGTCCTGAATCAGCAGGCAATGCTATTAAGCTAATGCAGTTAAGTGCAGGAATTAGTGAGACACAATGTGAGAGCTACAGCAGGTACTGTCTAAATTTTATTTTATCAGGATGAAACTAGGTATGAACTGACAACATGTCACTTAATGTGCTTTTGCATATCTAATGTTTTTGCAGATTGATTACATAGATGAGCGAAAATAATGATAATAAACGAAATTCATATTCACTTGAATCTTTATGTTTTTGACAGAAAGTCAAGACAAACATTTCATTTTCGGTATTGTTAAAAATTGAGTTCTTGACAAAGTAAGTTTGACAGCTATGAAAGAAGTCATTATCCTCATTATTATTGGTTTGCTGGATGACACCATGATATCCTATGACACTTTACAGAGGTTTTAAGATGCAGCAGACACATCATTCCTGGTGCTGGAGGATATGGTTTAGCATTTAGGGGTCCCAGCACAGGGGCAGGTTAATTGTTGGATTTGCTGATCTTAGAGGTCTTCCCCAACCTTGATGATTATGTGATTTCCTATTTAAGCAGAGTCTAAAGGAAATCCACCAAAGAAATGCAAAGGAAAGGAATAGAAGCAACATTTATAATAGCTGTGACCACTTTATCTAGGAAGGTTGGAAACAAGGAGGTGGCATCAAGCTGTACTTAATGCTGCTGGACTAGAAAGGGACCTCATTCCTGGCAAGCAGTAAAATAAAAGAGTGAGGAAAGAGGATCCAACCCCCCCAGAAATTCAAGAAGAATAGGTAGACACAAGTACAAAGCAGGGTGGGAGCATCCTGGGGCAGGGGCAGCTGGTTTGAAGCTTGTAGAGCTGATCCTGTAAGTAATTTCTGCCTGCAACACCTGTCCTAATGTGGAAACCAGGATTGCTCTGAACAGAGGCTGGACCTGATGACCTCAGTGGATCACTCCCAGCCTAAATCATCCTGATGCTGGTAACCTGCATGGGAAGGTCTGCCAGCCTGGTCTGCCAAAGGACAAAGTCTTGAGCAGGCAATTGTGCTGTGGGGGTACACTCCTCCTTCATTTGGCTGATGCTAGGTAGTTGACTTTCTTGCCATGATGTGTGTTTGACATTTCTGAAAAGCTTTGAACACCTGATAACAACTAAACATAGATGATCTGGTCTGATAATGAGTAGACCTCAAAATAATTGGCAGCTTGATGTGATTTTTACACTTCCCTACAAATGCAATTGCATACTGTCATGAGTGGAGGAAAAAAAATATCTGTTCATTAACTGGCATTTGTCTGGAAGGAGAGAGGAGATAAGGGGGAGAAAAGAAGAGAGCAAGTACATTTTCATCAGTTTTGTGAAAGAGGAGCAACTTTCATAGAATCAAAGAATTTAAGGGTTGGAATGGACCTTACAGATCATGTAGTCCCAACCCCTGCCCTGGGCAGGGACACCTCCCAGCAGAGCAGGTTGCTCAAGGCTCATCCAACCTGGCTGTGAACACTGCCAGGGTTGGGGCAGCCACAGCCTCCCTGGGCACCCTGGGACAGTGTCTCACCACCAGAACAGGGAAAAACTTTTTTCTAATGTCTACCCTAAACTTCCCCTCCTTCAGTTAGAACCCATTACCTCATGTCCCATCATTGCAGTTCCTAACACAGAGTCCCTCTCCAGCTCCTTGTAGCCCCTTCAGATATTGAAAAGTTGCTCTGAGGTCTCCACACAACCTTCTTTTCTCCAGGCTGAACAGCCCCAACTCCCTCAGCCTGTGCTCATAGGACATAACTCTGAAAGATATAAAATGAGCCTTAATCATTAGTTAACTCAGCCTCCCAAATAATATGCAAAAACCTCATGCATAACTGAAGAGTACAAATCTGGCATAGAAATCTCCTTTCACCATCTCTGCACTGCAGTGGATCTGTGTTCCTGCGAATTTTTAATCGCTGTGTCTCATAACAAAACAAATTAATCTCCATTTTGCAGCTAAAGAGAGGAGAATTTCAGCAGCAATTTGCTCATTAGTTCTGCACTGCCTCTGCCTGATGCTGCTCTTCCTGTGCATTTTTATTGTTGTGGTATTTATTTGGTCATAATTATCTCATCTCTACCTACACCAACCTGCCAGAGTGCACGATAGTTTTTCTTTACTGGTTTGTAATCCTATGGCACAGCCCATCAGCAGCTTGTTTCTGATTCTTGCATGCAGTAGTCTCTTCTGCTAGCAGCTGTTAATATTTGCCCCTGCTTTATTAAGCAACAAGTATTTGTTGCTTGCCCATAATAACGTGGAGCTAATAATGGTGTCCCAATCTGCTTCCTGAGAAATTATGCTCTCCCTGGTCCCTTGCTTTATTTATATAACATCAGCCAGGTAGTTCACCAGTTATTTAATACATCCATCATCTTGAAAAGTCACAGGAACAGAGAAAACACAGCAGCCATGGCAAGAAGGAAAGATTGCATCAAAAACTCTCTGGGGGAGATCCCATTATGTGGGGGAAGTCGTGGCTCATGCTAGGTGGAGGGATGCTCTCATCAAGTCGACTAGGATATCTCAAGAGCTATTTAACAGGGGAGACTTTCTGACAGGGACCATGCCAGGCAAAGCAATTGGTCATTTTCTTTTAGAACTGCAAAAGGCTGAAAGGGAAAGTTTTACAGACACCTATCAAATATTGGCAAACTACCAGTTCCTTTTTAAGACATGGGGTTTTGGTACTTTTTTCCTCTTTCTTGGTCAATGCTATTTTTTTGGACTTTTGGAGGATCTTACCCCCCAGTCACAGAGGAAAACTGAGTTTTCTTTGAGATCCTAGTGACTGTTCAGGGAATAGTGCTAGTGGCTGCAGACAGGATTTCATCTCTACATATTCATTCACAGTTGCTGTTCTCACCTTTGAAGAGTATTTTTACCAGAAGTTTCAAATTCCTGACTTTTAAAAAAATATCTGTTCACACTCCAGATGTCTGCAGATGAGGGATTTCAAGCTAAGCTGCTGAGACTGTTTCTAAACATCTTTCTTCCTGGGATGCAGAAACCTTTCAAGTTACATTCTGCAAAACTATGTTTTAAAGTTATGCTTTGATAGCATTCAAGTCAGTGGAACTGATGTAAGTGTTGATTTTCAGATACTCAATGCTGGGAATTTCACAGCTGTCTTCTGGCTGAGTGTCCCTTTGGTTTCTCTTCTCCAGATTTACACAAAGGTCAAAATCTACTTCTGCCAAGACTTACCTTTTATTATTATTCATATTTTTACACATTTTTAACTTCTAGGTGTTAAATGTTTAAAATCTTGACATTTAGGAATTAGGAAACAACATTACATTTTTAACTTCTAGGTGTTAAATGTCAAGATTTTAAGGAAACAAATTGTTTCTTAAAACTGTACCCTTTTTCTTTCCTGGAGGATTTAAGGTATGGATAAATCCATTGCATTAATCTTTGTGTATATTTCTGAAGTTGCCTTAAACACCTTTCAGGTCACAAGAAGAAGTACTGTGTCTTTCAGACTGTGGCAGAAAACCCTCAGAAGCATGAGGGACACCCTGAAGGCTAAACTAAAGTTCATCAGAACTTGAAAATCGGAAAATGAATGAAAAGTGGCTTTTTGTTCTTGTGTTCTTGTTATGAATGACATCTGTTGGAAGGTAAGCAGCAGTTCTGCAAAGAAATGAGCAACGAGGTGAAGAGAATCTTTCCCATATGTATTTAAGTAATAATTTCAGAGTTGCTCTCTTCCATAGGAAGCTAAAAGTTTGGAATACATAGAGAAACTCAAGCAAGTGATGACAGTGGCCCTCACCCTCTGTTTCACTTGGCAGAAGATTTGGCTCTGATGTTCACTTTTGTAGTGTCAGCCCCTAGAGATGTGATGGAGGGAAAGCTGAAAGTGTTGCAGCTGCCTAAAAATAATTAATAGGCAAAGAGTGGCTGATGAGTTATTGAAGTGTTGAGATCCAAGCAATGCCTGCAATCATACTCAGCACTTAGGAGACTACCAACTTCCTATCTCAAGAATCTTAGCTTAGCTTATCCCATTCAGAAAATCTTGTCTTAAAGATAAGCAGCCTTGGACAAGAAGAGGTCAGCACTTTGTGTTTTGAACAGTGGCAGAATAAAGATGGTAAGTCTGAAGAGAGATTCTGTGGAGGTTTATAGTCAGAGAGAGTGGGATGAAATTAGAGAAAAGCTAAGCTGCACATCACTGAGACATGGATGTCTATCAGAAATGTTGGAAGATCTGCTTTCTGGGGTACTTGATGCTGTCATGAGCTAAACTTGAATCCTCTAGGAAATGTCTTTTATTGTAGGGAATGCAGGATTAGCAAGGAGGAGGTGACTGAGAAAGCTTTAGCAATACCTATTTGCAATACCTATATGAAATATCCCATAGAAAATATGAGGAAAGGAAAGAAAGGAAGAAGGATTGCATGACTGAAAAGTGGAACCTCATCTAACATTTCCAGACTTAGTGCAAAGATGTGTCAGCAGGATATTTACCTTTTCTATATCTAGATCAAAAAGTTATTGCTTACTGCCAGCTAGCAAAGGACAGCTCCCTCCAAATGACTTCTGTTTCTCAACATCTTACAGAGAAATTCAGGAATTTACCATTTTGCTGCTCCAATTCCTTTTATTGTATTATACAACCTCCAGAACTGCAACATACCTGGAGGTACTTCTAGCACTTGCTAATAAGAGTTCTTAAAATAGGGTCTAGAGCACTTTCATCACATTCCTTCAAGTGTCACTCTAAATATTCACTAAATAATTAATTCAGCAGTTGGCATAATGTCACAAGCGGTCATGAATATGCAACAAAATGTTGACAAAGTGGTAATTTGCATTTAAAAATCTCACTGGAAACATTTCTGAAAAGAGAAGTCTTCATGCCATAAACAGGAGTACAAAAAAAATTGTGAAGTGTATGCAAGTGTGAATGTGTGTCTGTTACACCACCACGAAAGGGGCAAGGGGCACAAAATATTCTCAGTGTTATTAAAATGCAGGAAAGGTTATTTGCATATTTTTGGGTTGCAGTCATCTATGGGATCTGCTGACCAGTCTCTCTAAAACAGGTATTTATTAACAACACTAGTAAAGCTTTCCTGGAAGTGTTTGGTAGGAGATTCATAGAAAATCTGCAACTAGGACCCCAAAAAATTTGATCCTCAAATTGTGCTGGGTCTTATTTCAGGTGCTAAGGCCTTATCTTCTATACACATGCCTTAGGAAATGGTCAGACTTTGAAATCTGTGTGCATCACTTGAGCTCTGGGTACTGCAACTTCTAGAGCCTGGAGAAAAGGGAGACAAAAGGCTCATGAAAACCTCATCAGACAGACAACTTGTCCAAACTGAGGAACTGCATCTCTGCAGTTTAACTCCAAAGCTCCATCTGTAAGGGAAGCTTTCTACAAAACCTCATGTGTTTTTCAGATTTGTTTCCTCCCTCAACATTTGATAAAGTTTTTCTCCTTGACTCAGATTCCTCATTTCACTTTGTCTCCTTTGTGAGGGGATGAGGCTCCTAATATTTCCAATTAAAGAAATGAGTCCCTTCAGAAGCTCTTCAGCACTAGGGAGCTGATTCACCCCTGGTGGGTCTGGGTGAATGCCCATCTCACTCTGGCCATGCCAAAAACTGAGGGAAAATAACTCAGAGGTGAGATTAATTCTCCTCTCTCCCTTCAGTCTCGCCCTGTGTGTGCTGTGTCAGATTTGGAGTGCCCTCAGCATTGTAGATTTGTTAAGCCTGGAAAGACCTCTGAGATATCTGGTCCAACCATTCACCCAGCACCAAGTCCATCACTAAACCATGTCCCTAGGTGCCAGATCTACATGTCTTTGAAACACCTCCAGAGACACCACCACTTGCCTGGGCAACACGTTCCAGTGCTTGACAAGCTCTTCAGTGAAAAATGTTTATTAAGAGCCAATCTGTGCTTCCCCTGTGCAGCTTGAAGCCATTTCCTCTAGTTTGTTACTTGGGAGAAGAGTCTGATCTTGTGCTGGTTTGAGCTGAAGTAGAGTTAACTTTCTTCATAGAGGCTAGTATGAGGCTATGTTTGGGTTTGTGCAGAGCACAGGGTTGATAATGCAGAGATGTTTTTGTTGTTGCTGAGCAGAGCTCACACAGAGCCAAGGCCTTTGCTGCTTTCTGTACTGCCACACTGGGGAGGGAGTTGGGGGTACATGGGAGATTGGGAGGAGACACAGCTGGGACAGGTGACCCAACCTGACCCAAGGGATATTCCACACCATAGCACATCATGCTCAGGGGATAAGGTGGGAGGCAGAAGGAGGAAGGAGGGACATCTGGAGTGATGTGTTTGTCTTCCCAAGGAACCATTCCATGTGCTGGTCCCTGCTCTCCTGGAGATGCTGAACACCTCCTGCCTGTGGGAAGCAGTGAATGAATTCCTTGTTTTGCTTTGCTTGTGTGTGCAGCTTTTGCTTTCTCTATTAAACTGTCTTTATCTCAACCCATGAGTTTTTGTAGCTTTTACCCTTCTGATTCTCTCCCCCATCCTGTTGGTGGGGGAGTGAGTGAGAGGCTCTGTGGTTCTTGGCTGTGCTGGGGTTAAACCACAACAGATCTCCACCTCACTAATGCATCCTCTTAACTGAGAACAGAAAGGCTGTGAAGACAATTTGTCCCCTGGAAATGTCCTCAAGTTGCTGTGGAGATGTGAAGCCTGAAGTAAAGCAGATCAAGCCCTGCAGAGATCTGAGCCACCACTTCTATGCTGCAACACATACATTTGGTTCATTCTAAGTAAATGTTTTTCTGAGACTCAGGTAATGTGTTGGAAGGTGATGTGATACAAGCAGCATCCAGAGAGAGTCCCAGAAGGTGCCTCAGGTGGAGAGGAATCACAGACAGGTCCTCAGAAATCTACAGGACCTATTTAACCAGCTATGAAGAGATCCTTAAACCTTTCCTGACTGCCTTACCTATGAGAGACAATAAGACACTCTGGGCTGATGAAGATCACAGCCTGCACTGCTGTTTTTATCACAACATCTTGGTCCATCTGAGAGCATCTTTACTGCTGACCCCTTCAGTGGCTGCAGGTGGTGTCACAGGTATCCTCCTTGCAGTGGGCTGTCAGTTGTCTTCAAACACACTCTTTTGATGAGTTTTCTGCTGCACAAGAGGTGTCATGGTAAAGGCTTTAGCTATAGTCTGCTGAGGTGTCCTGAACCTCTCTCCACCTCTTCCAGCAGGTCTGGGTCTCTCTTGCCACCAAACAGAATCCAGGGAACCAGGACACAGTGACAGTTTGAAGCAGCAGCTATTTCTTAAGAGTAACACATCTTGGGCTAATAATGATGTTTGGAAGGAACCTGTGGCTACAAACAGCAATAATCAGATGAAATGGTCCATGTTAATGAATGGTTTTATTGCAGGGAAGAAATGCAGGAGGGCAGCAAGGCAGGAGTTTGCCTCAGCTCTTTCAGAGCAAGACAGCCCACCCAGGGGCTCACAGTGTGTCCAGGTCAGTCTGAAGATAA
>NW_008654231.1:55443-68882 GCF_000695815.1 Acanthisitta chloris | reverse complement strand
AGGAATACCCATTCTGCTCCCCACCTAAGAGACAGCAGCACTGCTGAGTACAGACCCTTCCTGGGCCTTTCCCTTCCCCTTCTAGAACTGTGTCTAGAGAAGGAACTAATATATATGAACCCTAATGATCTGTTTATTTTCTGAATAGTATAAAGATGACAGAAGTTCTGTGGAGAAACAATGTGCAAAGGAAAACAGGGTGATAAATAAATGAGACTTATATTTCTCTTATTCTGTCTCCTTCTCACTATGGAAATAGGTGTTAGTTGTTTTGAAAAGTGAGATAAATGGTGCAGCACTTTATCTCTTTTTTAATCCCCTCTGCAAGTTAGCTATGAAATAGATGTAGGATATTTAACTACATATAGACCAGGTGTGAATGCTAATTCTAAAATGTCTCTCTCCCTTCTCTTTCGGTGCAGAACCACCAAAAAGCAATGATATTTTACCAAATATGACACTCTAATTCAAGGAAGTAGGAAAGGGGTCATTTAACAAATACATCAGAGTGCTTCATGCAAATTTGTTTTTCTCCTTAACAAGAGTGTTTGACATTAATTTATGTCCATGGTAAATGATTTATGTAAAGAGATTTCTTCATTAAGTGGACAAATAAAAGATGCTATTGAGGCTGTTTTTATTTCAAAATTCCTCCTATTTCAGACAAATTTTCGTGACATATACTGTTTGCAGTATGACAATGCTTAAATCCAAGCCACAGACCACAGCCCATCATGCTGGTTGTTGTCAGGCACAGGTAGGATGGTTCCTGCCCCACTGCTCTGTGCTGTGCAGTTTGAGCAGGCAAACTGTTCCCATGGCTGTTTAGATAGGGGAGAATGGAAATTCTGTGGGGGAAAATGATCCAGTTTGATCAGCACAGTAGACTCAAGTCTTGATTCATACCTGTTCTCTGCCACTGAGGAAAAGAGTAAAAACCACAAAAATGATGGAGAGGAGCATAAGCACTTCCTTGCTGTTTCCAGAAGAATGCAATAAAGCATTTTCCAGTAGCATTAAGAGGGATATGCTCTTCCCACAAGGCTGAATCTGTGGAATGGACCCTTGGAGGACAGAAATCCAGCTCTGTGGACCACTTGTGTACTCAAACACAGAAGCCTTAATTTCATTCACAGGAATCTCCTTCAGGCCACAAAGGAGCAGAGCATATCGATGCATTCCTTACTCCTGCTGCCCTAGCACTCACAGATTTGCTCAATAAAAATGGATTGCTGATCCAAGGCCTAAGCATCTTCAGTATTTCCCTCTGTAACTGTTAATGTCTTCTTGTTTCCCTTCAAACTTTGCTCATAGACAGAGAGACCTTTCCATATAAGGCCAATTGCTCATAGACAGAGAGACCTTTCCATTTAAGGGCAGCTTTTCATGGTCACTAACATGCTGGGTATCAAGACACACAACTTCTGTCAGACCTTGGCATATCCAGGACCTCTCTGTTTTGAGGGTTGCAATTTTAGTTGCAATTAATGAGACTAGTGAGCTAAGATAGAGAGAAGAGCAGAGCATTTTGCTAGTGACTGACATGTTTGAACTCTGAATATGAGCTCCATTCTGGTTACTGACAACATTGCCAGTGATTTGAGATGGGCCAACATTTTAGACCCAGTGCTCATAGCTGGCACCTCAGAAAGGGAATGTTAACTCTTCTTTAGGACACAGGAAGCTTTGGAGAAATACAGTACTTTTCCTTCCACTGCCACTTAACTTTTCTACAGCAAACTTTAGCACAATACTGCCAATATTATAATCCAAATAAGGTTCTCTCTGACACATTTTTCACCTGGAAATATTCCTACCTGGAATATTGCTTGCAGTTCTGGTGTTCTCAACATAAGAAGGACACAAAGCTGTTGGAGCAAGTCCAGAGGAGGGCATGAAGTTGATATTAAGGATTGGAGCATCTCCCTGTGAGGACAGGCTGAGGGAGTTGGGGCTGTTCAGCCTGGAGAAGAGAAGGTTGTGTGGAGACCTCAGAGCACCTTCCAGGAGCTGAAGGGGCTACAGAAGAGCTGGAGAAGGACTCTGTGTTAGGAGCTGCAGGGATAGGACAAAGGACAATGGGGAAAAATTGAAAGAGGAGAAAAATAGATATTAGGAAAAAGTATTTCTCCTGTTCTGGTGGTGAGACACTGTCCCAGGTTGCCCAGGGAGGCTGTGGCTGCCCCAACCCTGGCAGTGTTCACAGCCAGGTTGGATGAGCCTTGAGCAACCTGCTCTGCTGGGAGGTGTCCCTGCCCAGGGCAGGGGTTGGGGCTGGGTGAGCTCTAAGTTCCATTCCCTAAAAATTCTATGATTTTATGATTTTCTCTTTGCCTGTAATATGCAAACCTGTTGTGGTGGCTTCCATTATAACTTCAAGGTTCCTACAAAGAATTACAGGTTACAAATTACACCAGATCACCTAAACTATTGTTTCAAATCTCTGTGGTTTGTAGACCATGGGTGCTTGATGGGAGCACTCACACTTTTGGAGATTATTGGGTTATGCAGTAAAAATAGATAGTTCAATTATATTGTCATTGTTTGGAAGAAGTCTAGTCACAAAACACCTGCTTCTCCTTGTTTCCAGATGGTTTTGCAGATGTCTGAAATGTCTACAGAAAAGTGGAAATAATTCTAGCTTGGATTTTTTAAAAAATGAAATATTATTTTCCACCAGCAAATGTTATTCACTTAGAGAGTCTTTCTACAGAAATGTGACCTACTGGACAAAAATATGCCAGAGGGCATTCCTAGGTCTAGTGTGAACAAATGCTGGATAATTTTTGGAAAATAAAAGGTAGCAGTTCTTATGCAGAACTTCAGGATTTTTTTTCCATAACCTAATGCTGCAGACAAAGTTAAATATAATTATTTAATATATAACATGTTCCTAGTAAGAGTCTCAATGACAAAACTGCTGACAATTGTCTCTACCTATCAAAAATTCTTGGAATAAAAACCCATGTCAGACTTGTGATGTATTATCTAAGGAAAATATAAGGGGTTTTTATCCAGTCCAGTGTTACCTAGCTTGGAATAAGGAGCTGAGTTTGATGCCTTTGGACAAGACAGGGAAGAAAAATCCTTCTTGAAGAACAGTAGCCAAGAGAGGAGCTAGAACTACTCAGGAAATGCCAGAAAGGTCAAAAGAGAACAAAACCTATTACTACCAGCTAAAATAAAATGACTAATAATACTAATAGTTCATCCAAGACTTAGAATTTGTCACAGTGTAAGCTACAAGAGGGCAATGTAAAATTCAGATGTCCTGATCTGTGATATTATGATGCCCTCAGTCTCCCAGAACTTGACCTGGACTCCCAAACAGCTCAAAAGATCTTTCCAAGTCCCCAGACTACTGTCCAGTTCTCTGCATATCTTCAGAAAGAATGTGAATTTCTCCAACCTTTTTCTGCTGGCCTTATGCCTTTCTTTCCTAGGAGTAGTGACCCCTAACATTTCACAGTCTCAGCCAAATTACAATCCACATATAGTTTCTCATTCATTTCTACCTTGTCACTCAGACTAAAATCAGAGCAGTCATTTTTCTGGGAGCTTCTTACCCCCAGGTGTTGGATATGAAGGTTCTTCAGTATTGCTCTTTTATTATCTTTTTTTTTTTTTTTTTGCAGCTAATAAAGTTACCACAGGAGTGTTTAATAATAGAGACAGGATTGTATTTGAGAGATATGCTGAAATACACTCTGGTTAGATGTTGTCCACACCACATACAAATGAAAATTCAGGATAATGAAATGAAGCAGAGAAAAACAAACGTCTTCCAAATAGAGAATTTTTCAAATGACAAGCAACAATGACTTATCCTCACACCTCAACTAAAAATATTTACAGAAACGTGAAGACTTTTGAAATAAACATTGCATAAAATTCCAGAATACTGAATGGCAACTGTAATAGAAAACTGATCTGATAAGACTCATTCTGCTTAATAGCTACATGTCTTTGGATCAGTCTTCCATATATTGAATTTCATGAAGAAAAGGAACTCAGCTATTAATGGAATAACAGTTTTAAGACACTGCAGCTGCCTGGCTTCAGAGAGAAGCTGTACTGCAGATCCAATTGATTGTTGAGGTCCTCAGTGTAATGAAATTATTGATGCCCTGGTATGGGTATTGTTGCATAAGCACAAGCAATTGAATTAGTATTTCCACTAAAGTTGCTTTCCTTGCAAGAAGGGTGTTTTTCCTCAGCTGGGCTGGGATAACCAACTCTCTTCCTTGGCTGTAGCACTGTGAAGTAAAATGGTTTGCAGTTCATTATCTAGAGTCATAACATCTCTTTCTCTTACCACACCATTTTAATGTGATTTGAAATGCAAAATGTTGCATGTCACAGATGGCTGAAATCTGATATTCCACTAACAGTTCCATTAAGACTCCTGTTGATTTAAATAATTGATTGTACTTTCTGTTCCAATGGGCTTCGAAAGACAACATGGTCAGTTGCTACATCTTGGCTAAGGAACAGTTCCTTCCAGCTATGGCATTGTAAAATAATTACTTTTGAGCATGCCTTTATATACTGAGACTTCAGTTAGGCTTCCAGAAGGGAGAGAAAGCTCAACCAGTGACACAATGAGACTGCAGAACTAATCCCTGCCAGAAAATCCCTCAGAATTAATCCAAAGGCTTGACAACCTGAGAGAGCTTCAGTTTGGTCCTAACTAAACAAAAAAAAAAAAAAAAAATACAGGGAGGAACCCCACTCTACTGCAAGTGAAGTAATTCTTCTCTTTGCACCATGATTCAGCACTACCTTCCCAGCCTCCAAAGACAGAAACAAGCAGGGGCTCAGCATGAGAAGTATCATCTTGGATAGATGTGTAGGTTTTCTTCAAAAGTAAAAATATTATCTCCCTAATCAGTCATAGAGTCATAGAATTTAGGAGTTGGAATGGACCTTAGAGATGATCCAGCCCCAACCCCTGCCCTGGGCAGGGACACCTCCCAGCAGAGCAGGTTGCTCAAGGCTCATCCACCCTGGCCTTGAACACCACCAGGGTTGGGGCAGCCACCACATCCCTAGGTATTTCCAGGGAATATTTCCAGCCACCAGTCCTGTGTATTTCATGCATTATTACTTGGTTAGTTCTATTGAATATCACTGTTGATTGATGAGGAAATGCCCTTCTGCATCTTGGTACAGAGCTTCATAATTTTATGCATTACTGGCTAACTGCAATAAAGCTATTTGTGAGTCTCAGAACTTGTAGATGAAATTATTTGAAGACCAAAAGCATACAAACCATACTGTATAAGTGCATTGTACCTTTGTTTAATGTTACTTACCTTTTGCCTCATAAAAACATACTGAAAAACATGAACTTACAAGCTGCTGCACTGAATATGTCATCGTCGTTCACCTCTCCAAAACAAAAGTGACTGGAAACCCTTAAACCAGGATGCTGCTGAATTAAGTTCTCCTTACTTTGGGGATTCTTTATTTTTTTCCCCTGTAATGTATGTCTCTACTTCCACTGCATTTGCTAAAGTCATTAAATATTTAATTTATATTTGATTCTTCTCTCATGGCTGGAGTTCACCGGCTGCCTTTACTTGGAGCAGGGTGCAAATGCTGACACATGACATGCATTGAAAGGAACAGTCCTGTAGGCTTGTTACTGGAATGTGAGTAATTATTAACAAGCCACAAGGCCAGTTTTCTTTATGCTTAAATATCATTTGGGCCCAATTACATGATACTAAGATGAACAGGTCATTAAATTCGTTACTTTATTGATTCTAGTTTTAGCTGAGCTCTGTTCATTTTTTATTTGAGCTCATTTTCTTTGGTTTGAACTTTGATTGTGTTATTTGATTGAAAGTTATCTTCCATGGAAATTATTCAGAGGATGAGGCCTTATACCACTGCATTCATCCCTGTATTGAGTTTGGTGTTAACTTTTTCAGGTCGTTTTAACTCTTTCAGGATATTGTGCCATGGCTGCAGTGTTTGGAAAGCCTTGTGAGTCTCTACTCGTCTATGTTTATGCTTATGACCTGAAAATGAGCAGCTGTTAGAAGGAAAGACTCGAAGAGCAGTCACATACACAGGATGGTAGGAATGGGGATGCTGAGCCCCTTTTCAGCCAGAGGTCTCATTTAGACCAAGATGTCCTAATAGCTGATGGGGCAGCATCGCTGGGAGCAGAGCACACAGCAGCTGGTCACTCCTGGGTAACTCAGCTGAACACAACTTCTCTGATACTGATGTGGGGCTCTGCCTGAGAGAGTCAAATATTGTTGGACCTCCTTAGTGCTACATGAGTATGGGAAGAGCCTCCACAACTTCCAGTACAGCCCCAAAGGTTTTCGGAGGTGTGGGGACACAAGAGTTAATTGTGGAAGCAAAGCCCTGGTGCTATGCCCATCCCCAACCTGCTCTATCTAGCTTGGATAGAAAGGATCCTGAGTCACCAAGTCCAGTCTCCAGTCAGTGTGTGACATTGCTGAGAAGTGAAATGGGAGGATAAAAAAAACTTGATAAACGAAGCATCATTAACAAGACACAAAAATATCATATTCTATTGCCCAGAACTGCCACCACTGCATGCTAGTGTCTAGTAATTGAAAAGAAATCATGGTCCAAATGCATTCTTTAGCTAGCTTTCTCAAACAGGAAGATTCCTACATGAACAGCATATTTTTTTTACCATGAAAAGAAGTAGTGCTTCCAGAAAGGAGGGCCTGCCATGCTTCAGAACTTTTCATCTTTTCCCTAAATGGAGGAAATGACTGCCTGTTTGAGATAATTGCACACAGTGCCTTTCCCATTACCATGAAATATGATTGTCAATCATGTATGTGCCAGATAGGAATTTATAAATAAACACTTTTCAAATAAATCACTCAGTGGCCATCTGATGTTCCCTATTCATTGCTGCAATGACAGGCTGGATACAAACCTGCAGCCCAGAAGGGAACATTGACCACATGAAACCCTTCAAAGCTTTGCAATCAACTTACCTTACCCTTGGACCTGTGCAGGAAGTGTCAGTATCTTCCAAAAAAAGATGAGTAGACCTAAGTTGTCCTTCTGATCATGTTTTCTTGTCTAACCTAAAAAGTTAGAATTCAACCAAACTTTAGCCTTCAAAATGTCAGAGAGCTTAGTGATTGCAAGAGGATGTAAGGACTACATGGATTTTTCCTGGATGACACCAGAGGTGGAGACAGAAGGAAAAGCCATTCCACATCTGCTGTACCATAGTGGTGTCACTTGCAAGAAATCATGACTAGAGCAAGAAGGGACATGCAGGAATGTGATGCTGCCACTGGTGACTTGCTGTGCTGCTGCAGTGTGAAGTCTTTCAGGGAAGGGGAAGAGGGAATTGATTGTTCCCAGTTTCTTGGTGAGCACTCTATTAATCTGCTGCCTAGATTGCTAATTCAATTATTAAACTGATATACAAAGACAGTCTCTCCCTTTTTAGACTGTGAAAAGACACACATTCTCCCTTCACCTCATTTGATACTTTGAGCAAGAGGATACAACTTCTGCCTTAGGGGCTCCTTGCTTTCCATCCAGGGGTGGCAAAGATACCCAACACCCAGAGGAGACCAGGATTTCATTTTTTTTCTTAGTGTTTCTTACTGGCTACTACCCACTGGTCATGCTGAGTGCAGGGCCACTACAGAAAGCTTGCTGCCTGCTTCTGGCACCTCTGTCATTCCCTTTGCATGGCACAAATGTGTGGCCTGACCTGCACTGCAGTGTGTGAGCATCACCACTTCCCTCTTCCAAGACTCCAGGTGCCTTTTTGTGTCTAAGTTTCACACCAAGACACAATATTTACCTGACAATGTCCAGCAGATCTGTATAAAATGATCCTTATGTTGGTACCACTCAAGATTGTGAGATTGTGTAGAGATTTACCTTTGTAGAGGAGACTTGGATTTTGTATGTTTGGAGAGGAGGGAGAATAAAGAGAAAGTGAATGAGCACTGACAACAACAGGAAAAAAAAGGATGTTAGAGTCAAGGGGCACACCTGAGAAAGACAGATATAGGAAGAAACCTCTCCCAGTTTTCTGGCACTGTTTCAGAGATGTCACTTCAGGGGACCCACTGGAGCAAGTCAAAAACACAAGCCTGATTTTCAGGCCTCCACAATTTTTCAAGCCCCTTTTCTCTCATCCTACTGCATGTTTTTTTTCTTTCCCACAGAGAACTGGAGCAGCATGTAATGAGCCATATTTCTCATCTACTCCTAGCCCTAGGAACTCTATTGATTTCATCAGTGTTAAATTAGCCTTGATAGTGATATGGTATTTTGGACACGACTAAGCTTCAATGATGCCACTTCCTAAACAAGCCATGGGCTTTGTTTCAAATGAATACAGCAACTGATTAATCAATACTGAAAGGTTATCAAAAACTGCATCCTGATAGCAGACTTTCACAATGCCCAAGGACTTTTTTTCCTCTCATTTATACAAAAAGACAAGCTTCTTTTTAGCACTTTTACTGCTTTCTTCCAAAGCCTTGTTTTCTCCCTCTGGCAATCCACCCTCTTCCTACACAGGCTCCTGGAAATTCCCAGGTGGGTGGAAATTACTCTATTCCTGTGTCCAGAGGGATCCTGATCTGGTCCTGCTCTCCAAGGGACACCATAGTGGGCTGACTACTTTCTAGGTTCTAACTCAAGCATCTGGGTATGACAGGCATGTAAAAATGTTCTGCACTCCTTGAGTGGGACTGAGTCTCTGGGTTTCTGCTTGTCTGTGTCCAGGGAGCAGACTATGGAGGCATAAAGCTCCTTGAGGACCGGCCAAAATAATATGTCCATGGCATGATTCTACCATCTACTAGGTCTACTCAAAAGTTGGTTAGGTTGAGTGATAAATAAAAAAGCTTGCAAAAGGAGCAGCGATGCCCAAGGGTGTGTATGTGAGCCCCAGTAAACCCACAGGGGCCTGACCTGGTCCCTCCTGGGTGCCACTGGGAGCAGCCACCCCATGGGCTGGGGGAGAGCCCTCCAGATGAGTCCATGGGAGAGACTCTGCCTAGGTCACTTGATGGGTGGGGAGTTACTGTCTGCAGGAACCAGATTCTGTATAGGGGAAGAGCATTTTGGATGGGATGTTTAAAGAATGGAACAAAGGTGATAAGATGGAGGGATCAAGTGGTACTGGGGAGAGACAAGCATAGGAAAATAGAGGGAAAGTGGGATTAAAGGGATTGGTGGCATGCAAGTGCTACTCTACTCTGTCCATGTGTCCAGCCATGCCTGTGCCAGCCTGATGATGTTCCCAGGCAAGGGCTCCCCATCCATCCCCTGTGCCCATGCTCAGGAGTGCTGAGTGCCTGCCCTGCCATGGGACTGGGACCAAGGGTCCAGCAACTGAGAGATCAGCATTTGCAGGCTATGAGTGCACGTGTGAGAATGGAACAACAGCTCAGGATAGGCCTGTGAGGAGGCAAAGACAGTGAGGACACGAAGGGCTCGAGAGCCAAGTGTCAGGGTGAGCCCTGGAGAGAGACAGAGCTCTGCCAGCTGCTGGCTGGGGGCACCCAGCTGTGTGTGGTGGAGTGTGTGTCTGTCCTGCCTGTTGGAGTTCCTCCACTACCACAGAATATCAATCACTGACATGTTCAAGTGAGAGCTGTGGATGCCTCTACAGGCTAATTGTTAAAGCAATCTGATATGGGGGAGGACTTGTGTCTCTGGCTTCACTTTAATGAGTGTTTAAGTACATGGTATAAATCAAAGAGGCTTGGGGAAAAAAAAGTCCCTTTAGCCTACACAGCACTAGTAGATAGCATTCCTTGAAACATCTGTCTCCCTTCCTTTCAAGTAAACGAGGAAATGTTGATTTAAAAAGGAATCAGTAAAAATGAAACCTTACCTTTAAAAAGCCCTGAAGGAAATGTTAGCATTCTTCAGCATTGTCAGGGCTTTAAAATAAAGGTCTGACCACAATTACACTTTGTAAGGAAAAGTGTGAAGTACCTAACTGCAGAAGAGGTTTGATGTTCTGCATCCCAAGCAGCACAGTGTGTGTTCCCATAGCCCAGAGGGTCTGGAATAGCTTTCTTACCTCTCATCAGCACCCTGGACATGCTCTCTGCCTTACATTTTTCTGTAAATTCCCTGTTTAGCACCTAAGTCTCCCTCTGTGTTGGTCCATGGTACCAAAGGGGCATTTCAGCTATGAAGGTGCCTTTGCTTTCTGCTACACATGGGCTCAGTCCCCTCCAGAGGGGCAAAACATGCTCTTTTACAGATAACAGCTGCCATCACCTATATTCATAGAATGATAGAATGGCTTGGGTTGGAAGGGACCTTAAAGATTCTCTAGTTCCAACCCCTCTGCCATGGGCAGTGACACCTTTCACTAGACCAGGCTGCTCCAAGCCCTGTCCAACCTGACCTGCAACAGTTCCAGGGCTGGGGCACCCACAGCTTCTCTGGGCACACTGTTCCAGGGCCTCACCACCCTCACAGTAAAGAATTTCTTCCTAACATCTGATCTAAACCTACTCTTTTTCAACCTGAATCCATTCCCCCTTGTCCTATCACTACATGTCCTGGTGAAATGTTTCTCTCCACCTTTCTTGTAGGCTCCTTTCAGGCACTGGAAGGCAACAATTTGATCACCCTGAAGCTTTGTCTTCTCCAGGCTGAACAATCCCAGTTATCTCAGCCTTTCCTCATAGCAGAGATGCTGCATCCCTCCAATCATCTCGATGGCTCTATATTATCCTTTTGCTTTGGCTCACCTTTAGGCCAACCATCTTCTCTCCATGAGCTGCAGAAGGAGACAAAAAAACCCTCTTGTCTTTCCTACAAGCTTTTCTTTGCTACGAGGGTTTTTTTTTGCTTGTTTGTTTGTTTACTACAAGATTGCTAATTCTTTCTACAAGATTTGCTTTGAGAACAAAATCAGCTTTTCCTAGCGTTTGTCACTTAAGGAGAAATATCAGAGAAAAACATTTTGATTCCCCTTGTTTGTACATTGGGATGAATTTTGGTTGACTCTTCCCTTGTTAAGTCTGGTCCTAAAAATGTGCTTCCAGCACGTAGAAATGTAATAGATACTGTAGAACATATATTATTCACATATTTAATACTTTTTAATAGCAATATTATTGACAATTTAATGCAATATAAGATGTATTATATGTGATAAATTATACACTCAGGCACCATAGAATACACAATATAAATTATACATTTTGTGCTCTGTATCATGTGCTAGTGTATGCTATTTAATATATATTCTATATTTCTGTGTTATTTCTATTTTTAGAAACACAGATTGTGGAGATTTGTAGTTAGATGTTCCTTTAATTTTCTGCCATTTGAAACAGTGACCTCTTTGGAAACAAAGTCATGAAGTCAATCAAAGTCAATAAGCACAGAGTGGTTTTCACTAAGAATAAAGCAAATCTTTATTAGGGTGAGGAGAAAATGGATTTATTAAGCCATGCTGTGCCTGTTGCTGCTCTGCTGACACCCTATACAAGTTATACCCTTTATTGCATCACCATCATCAGAGCTTGCAGCTTACAGACATTAGCAAGCACCTGGTCCTCTGTGCATGGATTTCATAGCCTGTCCCTATCTCCAGTTTTAAGGTAGAACCACACATTTCTGAAGAAGTTTTAAGCACTTTTTTGCCCATGAGCTCTCTGCAGTGTTGACCTGTGGAACCAGCAAACCTTCATGGCAGCCCAAGGGTGTCCTGCATTTATTAGGGGTCTAAAATGAAATTTTGCTTCATCAGTCCCTGTTTCCTCTGCCAGTTGGCAGTATGCCTTGCTAGTTACTTCCCAAGAAACAATATCTGTGACCAGGATGAAGATAGATTTTGGTTCAAGATAAAACAGCAACATAAATTTCCAAAACATCGTACAAACTTCAAAATCCACCTAATCACACTTTACCATCAAACTTCTTTCAAACAGTGGAGGGAAGTCTAGGTAGGAAGTTTCCTGAGAGAGAAGAAAATGTTGTTCTCCATCAGTACTTGCACCTCTGGCCTCCTGAAACTGGGGGGAGAAAAAAAGGCTTAGCTGGATTTTATTATTTTGACTTAATTATAGCTTTTGGAAGCACATATTTTTGTGTAGCTATATAAAAATTTGAGCTCAGCATCATCCTGCTACAAAAGTGGGGGAACTGTAAAGCTGAATCAATATGATTTTGAAAGCTGCTATTTAATTAGTTTCAGTTGATTACACAGACATTTGATTTTATAGCAGTGTGGACTGCTAGGATTAAAGGGCAATAATACCTAGATGTATTTTCTGGTAAGTTTTATCCATATCTCTGTTATAAGCACATCTGCAGATGGCAGAAAGAAAATTAATCTATGGGAGCACAGAGAATTTACCTACTGAAATGATATACAACACAGAATTCCTTCACCTTATCTAAGAAGTGGTTTGAGTGCTTTGTTTTCCTGTCTTCTCTGTCCAGCAAGACTTGTAAAACAAGAGGTCTTGGTCCAAGTAGTGCAGTGAGGTGAGTCTTTAAAAGGATAACTCTAATGCTCTCTGAATTACAGCCTTGTGATCCATGAAATAAATTCAACTTCTACCACTAATCCAATGCACATGTCAACAATAAACACTGTTTACAAACAGTGGTGAGATGATCAAGTATATTATGCATGAGAAGACCACCAAGATCTTCAGGCATGGCTGTAATCTTCAGAGTGACCCAGTGGCAGAATATGAAAGAAGATTTACTTTGAATAAACGAGAGGGTGAAAAGATTCTTTAGACATTTTCTTAAAACATGAGCTTTAATTTTGCCTGCCTAATGCTCTTAGAAATGCAAACACACTTTTCATTTGTGCCAGAGGCTTTTCAAATTTAATATGTGGTAGCAGCTGGGAAAATCCAAAAATGCAGTCACTAGAATTTAAAAATTAGTGCAGTCCCCACTGAAATAAAAGTCAAATGATTTAATAACAAACTACTATTTGACAGGCTGGAGAGGTGGAACAATGCAAACCTCATGAAGTTCAACAAAATGAAGTGTAAGGTCCTACATCTGGGTCAGGACAATCCCAGGCACAGCTACAGGTTGGGTGGGGAAGGAATTGAAACCAGCAGTGAGGAGAAAGACTTGGGAGGGACAGTGGATGAGAAGCTCAGCATGAGCTGCAGTGTGAGCTCAGCCCAGAAACCAATGGAATCCTGGGCTGAGCCACAGCAGTGTGGGCAGCAGGGCAAGGGAGGGGATTCTGCCCCTCTGCTCTGCTCTGTGAGACCTCAGCTGGAATACTGCACACAGCTCTGGTGTCCTCAAAACTAGAAGGACATAAAGCTGTTGGAGCAAGTCCAGAGGAGGCCACGAAGTTGCTAAGAGGACTAGAGCATCTCCCTATGAGGACAGGCTGAGGGAGTTGGGGCTGTTCAGCCTGGAGAAGAGAAGGTTGTGTGGAGACCTCAGAGCAACTT
>NW_008654231.1:54697-55167 GCF_000695815.1 Acanthisitta chloris | reverse complement strand
AAGGTTCATTCCAACCCCTAAAATTCTATGATTCTATGATTCTACTATTTGCTGTGTTACCTTACAAAAAAGCTGAAACATTGTGAGATGAATGTTATCCAGCACAGCCTCCTTGCACCCCATATATGGGATGAAAGGTGGGGCTTGGCAATTTGACATTTAATTCCTATTCAGACAGGTATGTCACCTTTGTAAACTAGAAGCCTAGAAATTGTGCTATTTTGCCAGAGCCTGAGCATACATTTTAGTCCCTGTGTTACCTTACAAAAAAGCTGAAACATTGTGAGATGAATGTTATCCAGCACAGCCTCCTTGCACCCCATATATGGGATGAAAGGTGGGGCTTGGCAATTTGACATTTAATTCCTATTCAGACAGGTATGTCACCTTTGTAAACTAGAAGCCTAGAAATTGTGCTATTTTGCCAGAGCCTGAGCATACATTTTAGTCCTTGCATAAACTCCCTTTCA
>NW_008654231.1:49046-54678 GCF_000695815.1 Acanthisitta chloris | reverse complement strand
GAGTTTTACCTGAATATGAAATACAGTGTCATATTTGGCCCTGCTTTAGGAGACAAGTAATTTTTATAGACTACTAAATTCCTTCCTAGTTAAAATAACTAGATTACAATTCTAATAAATGCTTAATTATGGTGTCTGGTAATTTAACATCCATGCCAAGTAGAAAAAGTGGAATTAAATTTGCAGAGAATAGATGCTTTCAGTATTACAGTTACCTCACGATATCCTAAGAAATGGCAAAGAGCAGAAAGGGGAAAGAGAGGCATCCCCAATGCTACTTACTTTCAAGATGGAAATGCCCTACAGATTTTCAGCAAAAGAAAATTTATGAAAATTGGTGAGAAAACGAGAAAGACAGGGAAATAGGGAGCCCTGCACTAATGCTCCAAATAAAGCCAACAGAAAACAGAAAACCCAAACAAAACCACAATGAAAAAAATTACAGTAATCCTTCTCTGAAAATTTTAATATTATGAAATATTTTGTTACCATTATCTATGATTTGAATCTTTCAGCTGATTCAAATGAAACATTGTCACTATCTTTGTGTGATTCTCCTCCACTTTGCCACATAAGCAGCACTGATGGGAAAGGAGCTACTCAATGCACCACAGAATCAGAATTGCTCCTGGGTGTAAACATTCTTAGCATGGAATCATAGAATGGCTTGGCTTGGAAAGTACTTTAAAGATCACTTAGTTGCAACACCTCTGCCAGGGGCAAGGACATCTTCCACTAGACCATGTTGCTCAAAGACCCATCCTACCTGGCCTTGAACACTGCCAGAGATGGAACTCTCTGGGCAACCTGGTCCAGTGTCTCACCACTCACACAGTAAGGAATTTCTCCCTAGTATCTGCTCTAAATCTACTCTCTTTCAGTTTATGGTTTGCTCTAAATCTACTCTCTTTCAGTTTAAGGTTATTCTCTCTTGTCCTGTCCCTACAGGCCTTAGTCAAAAGTTCCTCTCAAGCTCACTTGCAGTCCCCTCTTCAGGTACTGCCAGGCTGCTGTAAGGTCTCCTCAGAGCCTTCTCTTCTCCAGGCTGAACAATCCCACCTCTCTCAGACTGTCTTCATAGGAGAGGTGCTCCAGTCCTCTGATCATCTTTGTGGCCCTCCTCTGGACCGTCTCCAGCATGTCCATGTCTTTCTTCTATTGGGGCCCACAGACCTTGATGCAGTACTCAAGGTGGAGTCTTATGAGAGCAGAGTAAAGGGGCAGAATTACATCTTTTGACCTGCTGGCCATGCTGCTTTTGGTACAGCCCAGGATTTGGTTGGTTTTCTGGGCTGCAAGCACACATTGCTGGGTCATGTTGAGCCTCTTATCAACCAGCACCTCCAAGTCCTCCCAGGTTATTCTCCTCAGGGCTGCTCTCAACCCATTCCCTTCCTAGTCTGTATTTGTGCTTGGGATTGCCCTGACCCAAGTGAGGGACCTTGTACTTGGCCTTGTTGGACCTGATGATGTTTGCACAGGCCCAGCTCTCAAAGCTGTCCAGGTCCCTCTCAGTAGCATTCTTATTTTTATCTAGTCACATGTAGCCATTGAAGAGAGAGACTATGTTCAGCAACAGTTCCATTCCAGGACAACAATTGCCTTGCTGTCCAAGGTGCAGCATCCTTTCAGATGTCCTCTCAGTAGTAACCTGTACCAGCTCTATGAGACCAGCAGAAATACCAGTTTGCTCTTGCAGTGATTAGCTTTTCATTTAAAGAGAGTACCATTGAGCAGCCCAACATTCAATGAGCTGTGTGAGCAGTAATGTCTTGTTACTCTTCCAGTTAAATACTGCCTACCACCACTCTACAACCTAGTTTACTTACCCAGCTGAGTTGCTAGATAATTGTCTTGCCAACTAGTCTCCCATCAAAAGCTTGATGAGCCCAAATGAAAAGCTGGTGAGCACAGACACCCCACTGGTTGTCTCTGAAAGTCAGTAGAAGGAAAGCCTCAGATCACTCCACTGTCAGTGGTGGATTGTTGGATCACCTCAGCACTGTGAGACACTAAAACATGAGACATCAGCCACGTTACACTGATGTTTGTTAACCTCCTTTGTTGATTGATCGAGGCTTATTTAATGAACATAAATGTGTCTAGCTGACAGATTTACAGCTTGGGCTCTCAAGTGATGTGTCACAGTGGTAGTCCCAGCAGACCTCTAGAGCACTGTTTGCTGTTATTCTGGAAACCCTAACACTGCCTGTGGTTAAATGACAATGTGCCTGTGTGACCACCATGTATCATCCAGCACTGCCAGATGGTTTGCTGAGACAGATAGCAGTGCTCACCTGTTTGTTTGTGGGGTTTTTCACTGGCAGGGCTACTTATCTGTCTGACCTGGAAGCAAAGGGAGAGAACTGAGATCAAGAAGATACCCCTTCTCATCGAGTACACACACAGACACAGCTGCTTGTTTCAAGTCCAGGTGACTATGCAGACCCAACACACAATGCTGGGAAGGCTGAGCACTGACTGAATCAACAGGAGATTCACAGCTACAGAGGTGTTTACATCTTAGACCTAGAGCCACATGATCTCCTTAGTGGAGCAGACAACCATCTTTAGAGAATATCCTTTTGAAATGCTCTTCATCTCTATCCAGCAAGACTGTGGCTACAAAGTGTGACAAGAACGAATGTTAGTTCTTACTTGAGTGTCCACATCCACTACAGATGGTGACAGTAACTAATGGGATGAATTCCCATAGGATCTAGGCAACAAGTGGCTCAGCCCAGTGAAAACTTCACACGGAAAGAGTAAGCCAAGAAGAGAGCCAATAACTAAGGAGTTTTTTTTTGGGAATCTCTGACACAAATATTTATGCCATGTGATTTAAAAAATAACAGCAAGCATATTGTTAATACAAAAATCTAAGTGCAATGATCCAGTGTCCAAATTCTTAGTTATGCCCTTACAATAAAAACATTGTAGGTAACAGTAAGTCATGCCTTACATCACCATTGCAGGCAATAGTGAGGAATGGAAAGGCTTTTCCTCTAGGACCAGGCTAAGGATGGGATCTGCTGTGCAGAAATACAGTACAATAAGTTTTTGTACATCAATGCAACTGAGGCAGCTCTTTACCAAAGGAGTTAGACAAACCCAAGCCTGTTTTACTGGTAAAAAAAAACATCTCTGACACTGCAACAGCACAAGACTGCACTACAAGGAAGCTTAATATAGGCAAGGCAGAGCCTTTCATGTGCTGAACCCTGAGAAGTGCTGAGATGCCCATACTGTAGCTGCAAGAACAAGGCAGCACAAAGATCTGGTGTATCCTTCAGGGTCTACAATGCTGGTCTGAAAAAACCTTGTCTGTTTCGTTGGGTGATAGGTGGGACAGCAGGTTCTAGATGAGGTGCATTGTAAAGTGTCAGAAAGATGGTGCAATGACTGCCCTCCCACCCACATGTCTGGGGCTTTCTCTACAGAGGACCATCATTCAGGACATACTTGTACTCCACCTAATAATCAGTAGCAATGATTTTACTTTTGTCATGTCCTTGAGAAGTAATGCAATAAACTGCAAACAAAGTAAACACCCTTCCTTATAAAATGTAATTTGGGCATCATATCCAAATGAATAAATCATTCCTGAAAGGCAGAAGCAATATTCCTGTTGAATTAGTGCTGGATGTTCTTTTGTTAAATTGTATACAATCAAAGCAAGGTGCCAAATTACCAACTAACTGTCTGGAGGTCGATTTTTAAATTCACAGATGAGCTAATGCATTTGTGGCAGTGATCATAAAGGGAGGAGTTCACCTTGCATTAGCCTTGACTCATAACTATAAATCCACAATGTTACCAGAAATAGATGTCCTATTTCTTGTCATTGATCTCCAAGCCATAATTTAAACATTTACATGTCCTAATGTTGAGCATTCCAATTGCCTGAAACATCTCCCTCCAGGGAATGCTCATCACAAGGAGAGGGACTGTAAAAGTAAGAGCATCTTCTGTAAAAACTGGGAACCTTTGGCATCTTGAAGTTTATCAAAAATCTCATAAGTCAAGGAGAGGCAAAGCTGAATGATAAAAGGATATTTATAGGGGTCAAATGAGGAAATAATAGAAGTGAGAAAGTAGATGTTGGATTATAGTGTTGTGAGCAAAAGACATTAGAAGTGAAAACATTCTGCATGACTGCTAAGCAAAAACACTAGGAATTGCTATAAAATTAACACATGCATGGTCTCATCTTTTAGTAGAGTTAATATTGTTACTATAGAGTCATTCACTAATAGAAAAATCAGAGAAGTGCTGGGCTTGAAGTAATACTATGTGTTCCCCTGAAATTGATGTTTTAAAAACGATACATGTGGGAAATGAATACCAGTTATGAGAAGATGTGCTCATTCAGGAGAATTGAAGTACATGGCAAATACAGAGGAAGTGGTTTCAAGACTGTAGGATGAACAGGCATCATTTGTAGGGGAGATGGTAGAGTGCATAGATTAATTTCCAGATATCTTTGCAATATTTCCTAAGTGCACAAGCAAACATCTTGGCTGTTTCTTGTGAAGTGTTTCCTTTCCAAAAGTGTGGAAATTGCTGTTAGAGAGCTAAATAAACCTGTGCAGTATGTGCAAACACCAGAGCAAAGAATCTCAATACCAATGTGAATCTTGAGACATTTTGAATTCTATCATTTTTGATTTAACTGTTTTTCCAGATCGTAATTCAGAGAACTGATGGAACAATAAAATTGAGACACCCTGCAAAAAGTTCATTGCAGTATTACAGTAAGTTTTAAATCTTATGGGTTTTATATCAATTTGAATATTTACTTATAATTTCATCTTTTATATCATCTGCAGTAGCAGTGTGCTGAGTTCTGCTGAGGCCTTTAAATAAGTCTGAGAAGTGAATGAAGATAGAATTTTTTTAAGTGCCATGAAGTTCAATAAAATTTTGTGTCTTTCATCATGACACCAGTTATGAACATCAGTGTGGCAGGTCTAATACCTACTTGACTTCATTTTTTTCAGTTTGGCTTTTGTAGCAGTGAAAAATCAGTAGAACAAAACTCTGCCTTCTTCTTAGCTCAATACCTTTGACCTGTAAGCCTTTAATAGCCTGTCAGTTTTAACCAAACTACTTTTTAATGGTTCCTGGTTTGCTACATCTTTCATATAATTCTTTGCAAACAAACAAAAAAATAAAGAAATTTCGATGTATGCTTTAATTGTCCAAATGACCCTAGTCTACATTTAAATGCCCCTCGTGATCTCTTTGGGTGTATATGCACATGCAAAATTTGGTGTTTACATTCTCTGCTAAAGAGAGTCATAATTCCATGATTTTTATATTGGAGGAAGGAGTAATTAGGAATAATTCACAGTGCCTCCTTCTAGGCAAACATGCTCCAGGGGCACTCCCTTGGGGATGGTCTGGAGGAGCCCTACATGCTGGGGAACCTGCAGGAACAGGAGCTTGTCCTTCCTCATCCTCATTCCTGGGGTTCACCTGATGGAAACTCAACCTCAAGAAATACTCAGAGCTTTGAGGACCCAGATCTTATCTGTGTGTCCTGGGGCCAGGAAACTCCATGCAGGATGCACTCTTGAGCCCCACAGCTCTGGGGGAGTCTGCAGAAGCATTTCTCAGAGCAGAAGGCACT
>NW_008654231.1:26610-48950 GCF_000695815.1 Acanthisitta chloris | reverse complement strand
CTGGAAGCTTCCCCATGTCTGGCAGAGCCAATGCCAGTGGCTTCAGGATGGACCCACCACTGGCCAAGGCCAGACCCTTTCCATAGCTTCTGAGATATTTTTTTTTTGTCTCAATGCTGACAAAGTCTGCAACAAATTTCAAGGACCTTTCAAACGTGCTAGCTGAGTGCTCAGCTGGTTCCAATGTAACCACACAGCAGCTCTTATTGCAAAGTTGTATTTCACAAGCAATTTTTTCCCAGACATAAATTTAAATTAAAGGGCTCTTTCTCTAAAGAATAAATAACTGGCTATGAAATTCAGACTCCACTTTGCAAACAGAAGGCTTCCTTCCTTAAAAGCTACTCAGTGCCTCGTATTTAATGCTCAATACATTGCTTATTTAAACAAAGACAGAACACACCCTACTTGTACACATTTAGCTAAACTTCACCAACATTGAGTTTCCTGTCAAAAACCACAATGTCTCATGATTCCACCATGACCAATTAGGACAGCAACCTCCAGCTTGGCTTTGCCATTCAATAAACAAATCTGATGTGTAAATGTTCCCAGACATCAACATTCTCTGAAACCAACCATGGCCAGGAGCCATTAGTATTATAAAATGCAGAGTCCAAACTCACCAAAATGAATTACTTTTGAAAAAATAATACAGAAGCAAAGTTTCAGGTTTGATACTTTCCAGGCATGGTAGGTGTCTAACCACAACAGCTATTACTCTCTGGGAGGATTTAAAGACTACCTTGCCCATGGCAATTAAATCCCATTCCGTAAGGGGAATATAAAACAAATAGAAACAGGCTCAGCTCTAAAAACATATAATACTGCTGCAAAAACAACAATGGGATTCCCAAGGCACTCAGATTTGTATAGTTGTCAAGACATAGGTACACTACTACATGGTTACCCATGAAAGCTCATGGAGTGATAGAAAGGTCTGAGGATGATGCTGTGCTTGGGATAAAGTACCATATGTTCCTGCTAACATTTCACACCTGTTACCAGCAGGAAATGCTGACATAGGAAGTCAAACATGAAATCAGGGTTAAGAGCTGCACTGAATTCCAAGGACCTCTAGCAATAAAAGTGGCCCAGAAATCCAGGCAGCACAAATCATCATCAAGATTACTGCAGTAGCATTTTACCTCAGACAAAAACACCTGGGCCAGGTGAATGCCTTACACATGTTTGTGTCAGCTTGGCAAAGGCTGCTGCAAATATAAATCAACACCCAATGCTGCTCTGGGAGCTGACTGTGTTGTTCCAGGGAGTCATTTCCTCCTAAAGAGCTTTGAAAAGGAATTTTCAGGAGATGCCTGAACTCAGCTGGGTTCTTTTCCTCCAGAAACTCCTATCTGGAAAGGGAAGCATCACTCAGACCATTTTGGCTTGTTAAGTTTACCTTCAAATCAAGTACTTCTTGTTCCTGTCAGTGCCTGTTCAGAGACAGGGAAACACTGTCTTGCATTGTCCTGTTTGCTGCAGCTAATGGGGGAACCTGAGAAGTGCTAGAGCAAAACCAAATGACCTAAAACAGGAGCTTATCATCAGCTGCCAAAGAACTTACAAGATACTGTTTCCAAAGGGGCACACAAGTCCTTGTTGCCCTGGTCTTTGCCCTGTTTTCCCTCCCATGTCCTTTAGCAGAACTGGGTGGAATTGCAGTGTTTATTTCCAGGGCAGGTTTGTCAGATGGGCAGGTTTATCTGATAGGCAAGAGGGAAAAATGATCAAAATGAATCATACCAATGGTTCATCTCATCGCCCCTGGCTGCCCACAGAAGGCTTTTCTTCATCTGGGGGTGTTAATTGTACTTCTCCAACCCTCCCAACACATTCATTTTAGGTGAGAGAAAAAACTAATCTAAAATATTTTTTTGCTACCTGGCAATAAATTCTCTCTGTTTTTACTGTTATGCCATTGAACTCCTTCATAGTTTATGAAATGACTTGATTTACAGTATTCATAATGTCACTAAATAGATCTGCAGCTTTGGCCTATAAATACTTAGGTATGTGGCTTCTTCATTTATAAATGGGGTTGGTGGAGAGAGCAAATTGGCTAAAGTGTTGTGAGCTGCAGGAGGTGTGAACTGAAGTGCCATCACTCTGCCTTCCTAATCTAATCTTAATATTTATCACTCTGCTAGAAAGAAGTCACCTCCCTTCATGATATCTGCATTGCAAAGCTTTTAAACTGTTAGTGTTTCCCCTGAACAGTCATACTGTCTCCTGATTCACTATCAGAGGTGATGAGGAGCTATGAAGAATGTAAAAGTTGACTGATGTCAATAGTCCTCCCATTCAAATGAATGGGAAGGAGAAAGGCAAACATAAAAAGGTACTTTCCATGACTTATGTCAAACTCTGCCCAGGAAGAGAGAAGCTCTTATTTTTAGTCAAGATTTACTTGTGTTAGAGCCTATATTCCTCTCAAAAGCTTGAGGAACATCTTTATTTCCCAGAAAATGGCCACTGCATTCATCATTTGCAGAAGTAACTTCTTATTACAGTGGTGACCATCCCTTGCCTGGTATTAGTCAGGGCTATAAAATATTTAAGAAGTGAATGAGAGAAAAGAATGACAAAAATTCTGGATTTTTATGCTGTTTTGAAAACCTCTGGGTACAGGTATTATATGACGACGTGAAGGGCTGTAAATGTTTTCCTGCTACAAACCTAAGAAATGTCACTAATGAGTGATGCAGCGATCTCAAACTCATAATAAAATTTTTAGAGTAACTCATACCACTATAGGTTTTTTGGATACATATTTCCCATAGTTCTACAAACCATCTGCCAACACTGAGGCTTTAGAAGAGGTGGGTTTAGAGAAATGGGGTTCCATTTAGCAATCTTATGCCAGCAGCTACTGGCTGGAAGAAATCATTGCACACAGTTTGGAGGCAGCTCAGAAAAATCCTGCTTGGATATAAGTTTTGCTCTCTTCAAAACCACTGAAACTTGAGAGGCTTGACCCAAATCACTGCCCCCCCTGGCAGATGGCACTGTTAACCTCTCTCTTCTCTGGCTCTGCCATGCAGCAGGAGTAGCAGGATCAGTAGATGGCAAATGGAAGTTACTGTTCCATTGAAATGGAATCCTGCTGCAGAGAAATTTCATTTTTGATTCAGGTTGGAAAGCACACTTGAGGATGGTCTTCAACACAGAGCCCAGGAGTGTCAAATAGCCCTCAGAGCATTTGCTGGAGCACAGCCACAAGTCAGGACAGAGCTAAGAAATACGTGGATGAGAACATGCTATCTAAGTAATTTGGAAACTAACCTTCTGTGTCTCCTTTCTGTAGAATCCATTAAAACTTCAGAGGAAGTGAGGAAGGAACAAGATGTTACAAGAATCTTTGGGCTGCTCTCTTGTCAAAATTAAGTTAGACAAACGTGTGGAAAGAAACTCTTAGTGTTGGCTCTCCAAAGCTTTTCAGTAGATACCATTTTTCATTTGAAAGACACTTCAGATCCCACATTCTTCTTTGGGGTTTGAGTGCCATGCCAATCAAGGTCTGTATTTTCTGACTGCATGCTGAGATAGAGCTGCCCAGAATTTGCAGATTGTGCTTGGGACTCTCTCAGTTCTAGTCCCTTTCTCTTTCTTCTACTTCCAGAATTCTTGCGTTGACTGAGAGCAACTTACTACTTTTATAAAAGTATAAAGCACGAAGTGGAATAAAAGGAGGCTTTTAGATTTGGAGGGAGGGAAAAAAAAAAGAGAAGTAAAAGAAAACTGACATGAAGTACAATCAGGGAGAATGTTATCAGTTAATGTTTACAATATAGCTATTAAATGGAAGCTGATCAGCTAACCCAGCCAAGGCTAATGAAATTTTCTTCTCTCTCTAGGCAAATGCCTGAAGTCAGAGGATCACTAAGCTATCGGATTTTCTGGTCTAGTAAACAAGACCAGAGTGTGGGCAGCAGCAGTCATAGGCATCACTGCTGGAGAGACACTCCAGGGATTTCCTACCTCTTCCTCTCTGGGGTTAGGAACTTGGGTTTGAACCAAGCAGATCTCCTTGACTTGCAAAGTAATAGAGAAGCAACACTGTAAGACTCTGCCTTTGAATAATTAATGCACTGCTTTAAAATAAGTTGTTTTGGCTTCCCATGATGAGAACTTAGAGCCTGCAGGGGTAAAGCAGATGAGGAAAAGAACTCTGCAATGGTGAAGTTTCCCACCAAGGGGCAAAAATGACAAGTTCTTCCACAGAGGAGAGTTCCTGGAATGAAAGGGTCAGAGCCATAGTTCAGACTTTTCCAAACTCTGAAATGTCCCCATCTTAAATAGCATTGTCAAGTATGTCTGCTTGTCTGTGATACTGGTGCTTGTCTAAAAAGACATTATTTGAGTAGGAAAGGAAATCAAACCTATAAAAAAGGGGAGATAGGTATTTCTCATTCATACACCTCAAGTCTGTCGAAAATGAGCACTGTGGTATTTCAAATATGGACTAAATTTAGAATGGATTAATGAAACTCAGGTAAGATGTTTGAACTGTTTTGAGAGCTATTTACTTCAGTGGTGCTTAAATATCTCATAAACGGGTTAAGTAAGGAAAGGGAAATCGCAATTAAATTGAAAGATGACACACACATTCACACTACTTAAACCAGACCAAATTTATGTGCATAGGTGGAGATTTAATAATTTAAATTTCTGACACATTTTAACATGGAGCCCTGGGAAAAGCCTCTGCTATGCTGATTACCTTCATTGCATTTTTACAGTTAGTTAATGTGTAGAGCTAACAGCAGGGTCTGTATCTGTAAAGGCTCTGTTTTCCCTCCTGGCAAGAAAGCTGTGATACAAACAGAGTTTATCCCCATTTTGTACGTATGTGTTGTGACACTACCTAAGCACCTTGTGAAGAAAATCGTTGTTTAAAATTGATGTTTGCTCTGCTATATTTACAGAGAGCCATCTCCTCTCAATCCTCTCTTAATCCCCACACCCAGTTTATGTCTGCAGAAGCAGTCGACCTTTCACAGCACCTCAAAGGAATACACCTCCTTGGCTTGTAAATGGATGAAATCAACCAAAAATATTGCCTTTCCAGCTTTTTTTTTTTTTTTTTTTTGGTTAAAAAAAAAAAAAAAGAATCAATCACAAATGGAGCACAATGAGAACTTCATGCTTTGTGGAATATAATTAAACTGTCAGGAGCCTCCTGCCGTGTTCATGGGATTTGAATGTTTATTATAGAACATCACTACTTAAAAACCAAGGGACTGGCTGTGCCAAGTGCAGAGATGAGTGGAGACATGTTGCATGTAGACATAAAGAAATGTGCATGCGTTTGCAGCAGGAAAAGCAAATTAAGATGAAAGGAAGGGAGAGTGGGCAGACGTCTGCCAAGTCATCAAACCAGATTGTTTGGGGGACAGCTCATCCTGAGCACAGCTGTCCCTCTCTGTGAGAGTCTGAGCACTGGTGGGCAAGCCATGAGAGTGGCCATGGACATCCCTGAGGGAAGCACCTGAAGGGTTTTGTCGTGAGGTACTGAGCCCCACTTGAACTGGCAGTTTTAGGCCACTCACCTTCCCCAGGCAAGATATTTTGGTACACCTGAGATCTGTCCCAGGGGCTGCCAGAACAGGAATAGCATTAGAGGAACAAGGCCTGCTCATCTGGCATAAGAATTAGAGCTGACACAGGGGCAGGGTTACAGCTGGAACTCCTTGTTGGCTGCACCTACACTACAAAATTTGTTTGCTCTCGGAAATGATCTTTAGCTCCTTGCCAAGTGGTGTGGGGTGGCTCAGAGCAGAGTGCCTTCCCTCCAGGGAGGAGCAGCCAGGTCCACACAGCCAAGCACACAGCCCAGGTGTGGGGGGATCATTTCAGCCATCAGCAACTGCTGCTTTTTATGGGCAGTTCATTGCAGATGGGAATTTCTCAAACGACGTGGACTGTGTTTTGGCATGAGACCCTGGGTGTGCAGTGTTTTTCCTGGAGCATGGTATGGGGCAACTACATATTTGGAGGTGCAAGAATTGCTGTGATACCATTGCAGTAGGTTGGGCAGAGAGTCTCAAGCCTGGGACTGAATCCTCCATGCTGCCCACTGGGAATAGTTCCTGAGCTGAACTTCCCTCAGAGGCAAACCCAGGTTTTTGTTTTCATTTGTTTTTATTAATGGGAACACATCAGCTCGTTCCAAAAGATAGCTGCCATAAGCGAATTAACATTTCTGCAGCATGAGCAATTATGGGATCAGTTCACCCAGGGGTGAAATGGGGAACTAAATTATTAGACAGTGTAGAAGTACCAGCAATTCTGATCTGGCTTCAGTAATATGTTCACTACATCTTTCAGTTACTTTTGTAAATATTCAAACACTCCTAGTTAACTGTTTCTTGCCCAGAAATATTGCTGAAAGAGGAGACCAAGAATTTTCACACACGTATGTAGAGTCTCCTTCATGGAAGGACAAGAAGAAAAGCCACCTGTAAAATCAGACAGTGTCCAGCTGTGCTCTCCCTGTCTGGACTAGCCAGTGATTTCCTGATTGTGCAGACCAGGACACAACATGGATCTCATCCAGCTCTCAGCAAAAAGCTTCCAGTGTTTAACTGAGATCCTTTAAAAAGGAATTGGGACAGAGCAGGTGCAAGGATTGAGTCTGGGGAGGAGGAGAGCTCTGAGGCAGCAACAACAGTGTTTGCTACCAGAGGGAACTTCTTGAACAGTTTCCCATCAATCAAGTCGTGCAATCACTCTTATGCTATTTATGATGTAAGAATATTTTCACTCTTTAGCATGTGTTTGGCAAAAGTGATCTTTACTACCTGTTTTTCTAAGCCCAAATATTTGTCACTCTGAAACCAGGAAATACTGGGTCAAATCATGAAGCAGAAGAAAATTACTTCTTTCTTCTCTGGTGTTACATACCATGTTCAGCTTGGTTCACCCTCACTACTTGAACCATCTATAAATTGTTCAGGTTTTGATTGATAATAGAATTTACCTAGAGCAGCTGTCAGGTTAAATGAGTTAATAAAGACAGAAAAAAGTTAGCAAGCCAGTTAATAAAAAGATAGGAAATAACTTTGTAAAGAGAAACTTTCAAATCTTAAAACAGTAAAAAATTGTTCTGTTCTATGCAGCCTGAGAGATGTGCCAGCAATTTGATAGTTTCCAGGCTGCTCTGTGTTGTACACTTTGTTAAAAAGGTTGCACTGAAAGTGAGGAAAGAACAATATAAGGTAGAAGATATTTAGGAGCAACATAGAGCTGTACCTGTCCCCTAAAGGAGTCTGTGCATAATGATTACTGCTCAGCAGCCTCCTGAGGAATGTTCAAAGATCCTCCACACAAAGATCCCCTGCTTGTCTGGGGCACAGGCAACATCTTCAGCTGGATAATTAGAGGGCAACATGCTGGCAGAGAGTCTGTGTAATCTATGTAACAATAAAATTAAGAAAAAAAGTCAACATTCTGGAGACTGTGCTAGTGATCAGGGCACGATAATTGCTATAATTAAAAGCAAGGCAAATATTGCAGTAAAAGTAGGTCACTCTTCAGGCTGTGTATCCCTGATGCAAATGGAAAGGAAATAAAGAAGATTGTGAAATGTGATCTAAAGCAGCCAAAATGCTGCTGTTCCAAGGTTGCTGCAGATCCTTCATGAAATGCCTTTGGTTTCTCCCTGCAGACAACGTTTTCAGAAACACACTGAATCTGCTGCAGTCTGGTACAAGGAATACTGGAGGAGATCATAAAATCCAGAGAGCAGAGCACAATTAAGACCTAGTTTGTACAAGGATGCTTTTAAGGAGGCTATGATACTGCATATTTCAGAGCTGGTGAACTTCAGGTCTGCTGTTTTCCTTACAGTAGCTCCAGCCATTGGATTTTAACACGTGGCTTTGCACTTTCAGAGACATTGAGGCTCCAACCAGTATTTAACATCTGTTTGAGCCACCTGAGAACTGTTTTCTGAGGAAAGGACAAGGCATGACAACAAGAACACAGAAGGACATTTCCTTGCATCACCCCCAGCAGCACCTGAGCAGCACGTTGGGGATGACCTTGTCTCACTGGGGATGTCACAGTCTCCTCTTCTCTGCTCACCTCCCTCCCACCAGCTTCTCCCCTCCTAACTTTCACAAAGAGATTGCTGTGGCCCCACTTACCAGCCTATGGAATTTCCATCTTCTTTTACCCTCCCTATCTTCCCCCAAATCTCTCACCACCTGACTTCTCCCCTGTGTAAATAAATTTACTGCTTGTCTGATGCTTACAGGCAAGTAATGCCCCCAACGTGTGCTGACCCAGAGGTTTACAGAAACTGCTGGATACAGATATTCTCACCCTGAAGCCCCTTGCACCTTGAGCCTCACCTCTCCTTCCAGGCCTTCTCCCTCCCCTCTGCTTCATCCTGGGCTCAGGGTTGCACACTGAGTGCCAAACAGTCACTCTGCATTGACAGCAGGTTTATCCTCCCTTCTGACAGATTTTACCAAGCAGGGAGGGAGAGGTTTGCATGTATTTCAGTGGAATAAAAAAATGAAAAAAAAAATCATAAAGATATTTGAAATACTTAATTTAACTTTTCAGTAAAAAAAGTCTTAACTTTCCAAATATTCTTACATTTACCATCTTTCCCTTGCCACTGAAATATTAATTCTGCATTGAATGCAGGGTTACAAGAATTTTGCAGAGAGTGGGTTATGCTTAAGTCTAAGTTGCATTCATTTGAAGGAATTAGCTAACTGGGAGCTCCATTCCTCTTAATTGTAAAGATTTGTTGATAGCCATGGACTCCTTCTCTCTGTATTCTCCTTCATCTTAAATATTTGGGGCATTTATAATTTGTCTAACAAAGTGCTAGGAGTCATAAGCAAGTTTCAAAGTGTCCAGATGTTTTACCTTAAGAATCAGTACAGCAAAGTCATTTCTCTGGGTCACTGTGAAACAATGGGCTTGATTTAGTTAGCATCCTGTAATGAAACTATTTAGATAATCAATTCAAATTAGGGTATGGAGCTTCTTTGGTAAGCTACTGCGTTATTAACCTTAATGATGTTGGTGTTTGGGTTTTTCTTTTTCCTGCTATCAAACTCATCTTATTAGTGTCTAAGGTAAAAGTCACAAATGTGTTTCATACTGAGAAATGTATTAATATTGGTAATTAAACACAGCAACTGTGCAGCACAATGTGAGGGAATTGGGAAGTTGGCTCAAATTTAGAGAGAGACTGCAAGGACAAATTTACCCTACTAAGCTTTTTCCTAAAGGTCTCTTTGTTGTGATTTGGTTTAATGCACAGAACTAACAAGATCATAGAAAGATATGGAAAGAACTAACAAGATCATAGAAAGATATGGAAATAGTTGCAATTATTTTGGCTACACTCGTGTAAATTATATATGTTGCAATGCCCTATAGAAGGCATCCATAGGTAGAACTTGAAAGTGCCAGAGAGATGGCACTAAGAGGACTATTTTGTTCCTATCCTCATTCCTGTTAGCTACAGTGCAATGGTTTCCATGACTGTCTATGTTTCCTATGACATCATATACCACCTGTCTATCTTCTGCTTAGGACTTAGAAGAAATCTAAAATATATTATCTTCTGCTGTTCTTCATAATTATTCCTAACTCTGGTGAGCTTTTAGGACAAATTGGTTTTGCTGTGGGACTAGCTTTCCTTATAAATCATCTTCCCTATTTAATCTAATAAATCTTAGCATGAAAAGGACACTGATAGAATGATAGTCTCTGCAAGAATGAGTATTCAGAAGTGTTACTGCTCTGGACCTGAAAATTTAGTTATTTTCACTGCTTAGAGTTGTACTGACAGACTAAAGCCTGGAAAAAAATGGAGACCTGTTTATTAAAAATGGAACCATGGAAGAGAACAGTTAGAGGACACCAAAACTGACATCCTTCATTGCTCTGCCAACAGAACCTTACAGATCACCATGCAGAGCCTGAGAACCCATGCTGGAATTAGAAAGTACCTCCACAAGGCCGAGAACACATCTACATCCCTTGGCAAATCATTTCATGGTATTGTACCCCACCTTTCTAGTCACATCCATGTGAAATCCATGAGCTGCAACAGGTCTTTGTCTCTGTGTATGGCTTTTCCATTAGTGCATTATGTTTCTGCACAGGCAATTACTGCAGGAGATGAAGTTGCCTCATAGTGTCCTTTTTACTGTCTCACTGCACATCATTTGCCCATATTTTGATTCATCCTTCTAACTTACCTCTGAATGCTATACTATTTTTTCAGTCTTTGTCAACTTAGAGACAAAAAGAATGACAAGAAGAGAAATTATTTAGTTGAGAGACTTTCAATTGAAAGTCAATTCTACCACTGAGGACTACTGCTCTGAATCCAAGGCTCATCTCGCAGTCTGCAGCTCAGTGCTCCTCTTTGGTAGCATCCCAAGCTTTTTTCACATGGTTCTGCTCCTTACCACATTTTCCCTTACTGAATTCCTGACTTTCTGAGGATTACTTGTGTATGAGTGATGTCATTCTGTTTCAATTAGACCAGACATCAATTTATTGACTCAGATTATCCTACTCTTTTTAAGACAGAGGTGAAAACATGCATGAGGTGAAGGATGCTGAATAATTTCGTAAGAATTACACTTCTTTTCAACTGAAAAGTAACATGCTAGATGAATAGGCCAGGGAACTTCTGTATTTTTGAAGGCAAAATCCCTGCATCTCCAGTTTGCTGACAGCTCCATATACAGTAGTAGCTGCATCTATCACAATATTTTCAGTGCATACTGTGATGTGTGACAAACTGATTAATAGTATATACAAGCTGTTATGGCTGCCAGTGATTGAGGCATAATCAGGATTGTCTCGTGGCCTCTAAGCTGATTATCTTGGTGGAAACAGCCAGAGCAAAGGTAAAAATTCTCCTTGGTGAGCATCCTTCTGCCTTCCCAGCAGAAGATGCTGCTCTTCAGCACCACACGCCGACACACTATGCAGTTCTCTCTGGGTCAATCTTTGATGAGGTTGCACCACTATTTAGAGTCAGAGCTTCAAGTTTTTGCTTGAGGGAAGCTAAAACTCCAGGAAAAGTCTCCAGTGAAGAAAGAAGCTCCTTTAATTCTAACAACGAAAGACCTAAGTTAGCTCCTCTTTAGGCAGGATTTACTGTGGGAAAAGAGCAGTACACAGAGCTCCAGAGAGCTGTAATTCAAAACAAGCTCAAATGTACAAGGAAAAACCTCCTTCACACAGATGCAGCAAGAGAAGCACCTTCAGAGAGTTTTCTGCATACAATGAAAATTTTCAATGATTTCTTGTCTGGTTAAAAATCATTTTCAGCACATATTGGCAGCAATGGTTCCTTTCTGTGCTCTGATGCTAAGGGCTATTCCCCCAAATGGAATCATTCAGAAAAGTGATAAATTCTTTCTCTGATCTCTGGTTTGGAAAGCTGAGCAAGCCAAAGTGAACTGCATTGGAAGATACATGTTGGCTGAAGTTGAAGCTTCCTCTTTTGTTTCTCTTGTTTCAAAACACGTCAGACCTACTCTCATTTAGCATCTTTTAATTTAAGTTGGAGGATTTTTTTTCAAGGTCTATTACAAAATAAATGTTCTGTCTTCTACAATTAGCAGAGAGCACTGGCCAGCTGCCCAAGTAACTAATCAACATGAAACTTTTATCAAGACACACTGCAAAAGAGATACACTATTATGTGCCAGATTCTATCACTACTTTTTAAGGTGATAAAATGAAATTTCAGCCACAAATCAGTTTCTTGCTGTTAAGCTTTGTCTCATTTGAGAAGATGATAACTAACATCAAATTATATTTGGAGACTCCTGCAAGGAAATGTTTTGCAAATGATAATGTCCTCATGGCAGCAAGTGCTGTACAGTTATCTTCACTTATTGCTACCCTACCCTTCAGATGAGCAAAAAAGAGTTCTAGTTTAATTGCACAGCAACACAGCCAGAAATAAACACAGACAGTGACATCTGCACCAGAATTTCTCAGCTAGTCTGAAAATTTCCAACAAGTGCTTAGTACTGTAAGTGGTTTCCTGCCTGGTAGCTGAATGCTAGACTACTTCTGCCTGAAGAAAATTTCAGGTGCTTAATAACATCTAATTCATCTCCTTTGCTCTATTTTCTGTTTCTTTAGCAATCTAGGCTACTAAGGACATTTTATCCCTCTTCACAGATGTGTTCAGTTCCTTCATTTACTTCCAGTTTCTGAAAAAAAAAAAGGGGGGAATGGGTGCTCTTTCTCTTTTTTCTTTTTCTTTTTGTGTGTGTGGAGACCCCTCATCTTACAACCACATGAATTTCTTATTATTCACTCAAACCTGGGAGCCCTTGTCCAGCACACATGGTAAGCAGCCTGAACATGTCCTTTTCTAGACCACAGGTTTGATTTTTGCCTTTGCATCTGACTCAAGAAAGAAGTTTTCTAACAGATCCTCCTTGGCTTCTTCTTCTGTGTGATGTTCCTTCTGAGAAGGGAAATTCGTTCCTGCCATTAGCTGCATCCTGTGAGGCTCCTTGACAAGAGCTGAAGTACCTGGTCCAAAGATGCAAAGTTATGCAGCCCCCAGGAAGGATTCCAGGTGCTCCCTTTAGCTTTGGGGCTCTTCTCAGTTCTCCTTCTGCATCAAAGCAATCACTGCATCTGAGAGGGACACTGAGTACTTAGATCTATGAGTAATCTAGTTATGTGTTGGCCCTTTGGATTTCCAAAAAAAGCTTGTTATTGCATATCCCACTGCTATTTTCTTTCCAAAAAGAAGTTTTTTAGCAGACAATACTCTACATCAGGGCACGCCAGCACATCTGTGATGTTAGTCAGACCCAAAAAAAAAAAGAAGAGAATTTCAAAGAAAAATACCTGAGCATTAAATTCCCTTCTGCAATTCTCCTTGTGGCACTCTGCAGTCAGATTCTGCTCCTCCTCCAAGCCCCTGCTCTGCTCCCTGATGAGAAATCACATTGTGTTTGGGTAGCAGACTTTTTCCTCAAGGTGTGCCAAAGCCACTGCCTTACACTGCAGGAGCTGGTGCCAGCAGTGTGCCCACTGGCTCCTGAGGATTGCAGCTGTTTGTACTCTTTGCTGCTCAGGCTTGAATGTGCCTGTGGGACCTCAAGGAAAAATGTTCATCTGAATATCTGAGGCTGTGTTGTACAATATGTTGTCTAATTTCAACACTGTGCTACACTGGCTTCCCTAGGAGGTTTTCTTAATGTAGTCTTACTGCCTGATACACTCCTGTGGCTGCACCGTGCTCAGCTCACTGGGGATGTGGCAGAGCAAAGCCAGGAGAAAACAAACACTGCTCGTGGCTGATGGGGAGAGGAAGGAGCAAGGAAACACAGACCCTGCTGGCAATGCCACAGGATGGATCAGGCAGCCTCTTCTCTTCCAAAGGCATTGGCAGCTCCCATTAACCAGGCTGCAAATCCTACCTGGTCCACACAGCTGTGTCTGCACCATTTGGCTGTGCTCAGTGGGAACAACATCCAACACCTGTGCAGCAGCTGAAGGAGGCAGCTGGTCCAAGTGAGTCTCAAAGAAATGAGGATCTTTTCTTTTTTGAGGAGACCAGCAATGTCCTAACAGCATCACCCCAAATGTTTTCATCTCATGGACATAAAAAAGAGAAGAGGAAAAAAAAAAAAAAATAAAGAGGTAGACAGGGCTATTCCATAATGCTGCTGCTGGTTACAACTGTGTTTTGAATCAATGTTTCACTGCAGGATATTGCCTCCATAATATATGGCATCAATATATCAACGAAGGAGTGTAAGTCTGATAGTGCACTGTTCCATAAATCATCCTCCCATCCCCAGCTGTAGAATTTATTGATTAGTGTGATGGATATCTGGGGGGAGGAACATACAACTCTCCGGATGTTTTGGCCTAGTGTTTAAGGAACAGGTGGAAAACAAACTTCTCATTTCCTTTTAGAGGAGCATGTGCTGTGTCTGGGAAAGAGGAGCAGCCTCAGATCTTTCCTCCCCTGCTCCTCCTAGTGCTGCCCTATCTGCAGAGACACATTTCCTCTCCCCATGGAAACAGGAGGAGGAACACTTGGGTCTCTGCAGATGACCCTGAGGATAAAGCTGCCTAGAGGTTTGGGCTTCCCACAAGCCAAGCAGTTACAACAGAGCTCCCCTTGGGATCTGAGCTGCCATGGGACACCCAGACCAGCAGAGTTTTCCTTCTCAGAACCCCACTTCTCCTCTGGAAAATGACCAAAACTAATAAAGAGCCTTTTGGCAGCACATTTGAAGGGGAGCCCATGCCCCTCCCAAGGCAGCAGTGTCAGATGGACAGGGCAGAGGGAGCTCCCAGCAGGGGCAGGGGCACAATACCTGCCAGGAGAGCAGGGCTGGCTGCAAGGGGCTCCTTGTGGTGACACCCAGGGCTAAGGAAATGGACATCAAAGCTCCTTTACCCCTGTTCACTCCTATCTCCCCTCACTTCCAGGCAAAAACCTTATTGCCACTGTTTCCTTCACTTTCCTTCCACATTCTAGAAGTCCCACTGCAGGCTAAAAGGCAGCTCTTATTTTTCCTCTGAAGCAATGAGGATAGCTGCCTGCAGCCTTTTCTGCCACTCTTCCTAACAACATTTTTTCCCTGCATATTTTTGCCTAATCCAGAGCCTGGAAGGGACATTGTTTTCCATCATATCTGAAGTAAATAGCTCAAAACTGTAAAACTTGGATGGTACTTTCTAGCAATGTCTAAGAATAAATTAATCCTGTTTCAGGATTTCATCATTCAGGAGATGATGGATCCAATGGGATCTGGCATATGTGAATGATGAAATTGGTTCTGCAGGAGAAAAAGCAGAGACACTTTGTGGTACAGGAAGAAACAAGATGATGCAGAGTTCAGACCACTGCGATGCTACAGGGAGATCCAGGTGGAAACGTTGGACTCCACCACAACAACATTGTCCTGTTGAAACATGCAAGCAAAGCTTTAAAAAATGAGAATTCCAAGGAAGAAGCCTTTAATATTACCTGGTAATCAGCATCTTAGTCAGAGATTCTCTTAACTTTTCCTATGACAAGAGATCAGTTTAGTACAGAGAACTCCCTTTCTGGACTTGCAGTGTCTATACAACTGTCCCCAGAAATGCTGTGTTCTTTCCTTCAAGGAGAGAGGCTGTTTGTATACCTCAGGTGGATACTTTCTCATCCTGATACCTGGGCTCAAAGACTTCAAGATTAAAATCTTTTGCAGAAATGATTTCTGAGTGAAGAAGATTCAGTCAGGATTGCTCCAAAAGTCTCCTTTCCTCTATGTGAAGTCAGGTTTAAGATGATTCTCTAGAAGTTCAACCAAGGTTGGAATAGGATATCTTTTCAGATTAGTAAATCAGCCATTAGGTGGACTAGGAAAATTACTAAGAGGAGGCTATTAGTGGGGAAAAAAAAAAGAGAGTTAAGGAAAATTTATAAAAAATATCTATTCTGAAGTAGTTTCTGATGCAGGAATCCCTTGACTACAAAGGAAAGTAGCACAATCTGAATAATTCTGAAGAGATAATATATAAAATAAAATAAAAAGTGCAGTCAAAGTCAACAAAGCAGTGATCAGATCCCAAACAATTTTGTGATTATTACAGCATTGGTAACTAACCAACAGGAACGTGAATTAAGTTATTAGATTAAAAGCTTTCACTGAAATAACTGAAAGTAGCACCTTCGTACTTATTAATTTTCAAAATAATTTGTGCTTCTATATTTATTTTCAAAATTATCAATGTCAGGCTTTTAAGTGGTTTGGCATTTTTAATATTTAATGCTCATAATATTTTAAGTGATCAAAATTTACTGGGGAAGACATAACTTAGTAAGTTATGTAAGTCAGTAAGTTATGTCTCCAGCTCTTTTAGTATCACTTGGCATCCTCTTTACTTTTTGTCAGCAAAATGTTTCATCCCAATGTGTCCTCTTGAAATTTAAATCTCATTTGAAACAGCACAGATTTAATACCGTTTGTGGTCTGGTTTCATGTATTTCAATTTTTTAATTTAATAACTCTTCTAAATGGCCATATGGAAAGTACCTTTTCACGTGCTGTAAATTCCCTGATTTTTGTATCCCATTTGGTGTTCTCAGCAAGGAAGAGGAAGTTACATCCACTTCTATCCTCATGCTTCTTTGTTCTTACTCAAATATTTTCATTCCAGACCCACAAAATCCATCAGCAGATGTAACTTTGAGGGTCTCAGTGACCACCCAGCTGAAATTCCTATTTGTGTGCCTTTGCAGACAAACAGCAATGAGCACATCCCATCTCCCATCCTCAAACCCTGAGTCTGCTCTGTGGCTCCAACCCAACCCATGTAGCAACACTTGTTGACAAGATCCCTCAGGGTAATGCAAGGACTTTTAAAAAGGTTCTTCTGCTTGTTCAATCTTCACACACACCTCTAAGGAAAAGGATGCATCACTGTGTGTGATGGTCACACCAGTTAGTTTAAGTTGATTAGTTATCTCCACTTTCCAATTCCCTTCCAAAGACACTTGTGCAATGCCAAACACACTTTTCAGACCATTTACTTCATGCCTGATTAACTTCTTGGAGAACAGGGCCAGGAATTTTTAACAACTCTGCAAACATAAAGGAAAATAATGTATATTCTTTTTACTCTTTTCTATGCGATTTGACAAAAGAAGTTCTCCCTGTGCTCCCAACAGAGAGATCTTCATCAGCTCAGATTCTCATCCTGCATGCCAAGGCAGTAATTCCACCTCCTGCCCTGGTCAATGCCTCCCAGAGAACAGAGGAAAGGTTGATGTCTGCTCTCTGTTCCAGGTCCATTTTTCCTTTCTGTCTGTTTGCCAGAGGAGAAGGGAACATTATGACTTTTCTAACTCCTCCAGACTACCAGGATTCCTTCTTGCCTTGAGAGCAAAAAAATCCTTGAAAAACCAAACTTCAGCTAAACTGCTGCTGCAGAGGAGCTCAAAAGTTGCTGTTATAGTTATGTTCCAGCTCACTCATTTTTCTCTCTCCTCTCTTGAGCTAAAGCTGCAGCTTCCCACTAACACATCAGGCAGCAAACACACTGCATCAGATTTATCTGAACATGCACAATTGAGTCTGAGGACAGGAGGAATTGCTGTCCTTGGCTCTGTTTCTATATGTACACTCTCTGGGGTTTGTTTAATTTCATCCCAATTTGAAGTTCCATGGGTTAAAACAGGCTTAAACTCTCACCTGCTGTGCAAATCTGAGAGCAGCTTTAGCATACTCAAGGTCAGGTCTAGCTTCCTGCAATATTTAACTTCTTTTTCAATCTACATTCTATCGTTTGACCAGGATAAACAAAAAACAGACCCTGTAGATGTTTGCCTGACTGTAGCAACTGCTGCTTTTCCTTTTCATTAAAGCTGCAGATTTATGTATTTTCTTCCCAGCAACAGTATCTGCACAGGACTTATATTTTACCTTCACTATTCTACAGCACAGAAAGTACTGCTTAAGAAGCACAGAAAGTCACTGTTCAAGAGCTAAAAATGACAATGCTACAGCAGCCTCCAGCCACTATTACTTCTAGTGGAATGTGATTTTCACTTTTGCTGCCTTCTAAGAGATGAGCTATTTCTTTGAATATATATGTGCAAGCACACATTGTCTCAAGGGGAAAAAACTCCAAACAACTCACTGCTCAAATCCAACAGTTTAACTCCAAAGTGGTAGCTGATTTAGTAAAGAGCAGTTTCTGTGGCTCCAGTCCCACGTGCTGGTCACTCTCATGCTCCTGCCTGACCTGCTGTGGTTTTCCTGACCATTTTGCTGGGCTCAGTGTATAGACCATGGCACGATGGAAGGTGGTTGTGAGCAGGCTGCTTTCCCATGACCTTACCAGGGAACTGGAGGAGCTGAGAACCCAGGACATGATATTTTCTGCAGTCCTTCCAACAGGGCAGTGATTTCTAGCAAGGAGAAAGGCCATGGGCAGTGTGGCAGCTTCACCCATGAATCCCCAGGGGGTGGCCACAGACACAAGAGCCTTTTGAGGGATGTTTGAATCCTGGATTCTGAGAAGAAACTTTCTCCAAAATGATGCTTGACATGCACTGAGAATATACTAGGGTTAACCTTCCTTTTATCTCAGCAATGCTTTCCTATGACCTTCAGGGAACAAGGTTAAGTAGAGCAATTGAAAGACAGAACAACATTTTGGGTAATGCTGCAAATTGCAGCTTGTAGCAACCTAAATTCTGATTAGCAAAGCTAATCTCTAGCACAGGAGAAATTCCAGTAAACACCAATTTGTAATCTCAAGTATCCTGCTGCATTTGAGTCTCGGTGACTATTTTATTCCTATTGATCAATATGTATCCTGAAATTTGCTGATCACACTCACTGCAGGACACCAACACAGAACCTAATCCAACTCACAGAAAGTTTGTGTCCCTTTTCTAATCACCAATATGTATCAGAGCCACAACAGTGATTTTATCTGAAAACTTAGTTTAGAAATAAATTTCCAGATTTATATATCTGTGACAAAAGCTCTCGATACAAATTCCTGCCAATATTTTAAAGCTGTTTCTCCAGTTGGTTTCATCCACACCCACTTTACCTCCACTTTACCTCCAGATTGGTGTTACTGGGGCACCCAATTAGCTATTGTACCAGTTATCTGAATCATTCATGGCAATTAATCTCATCAAACTATGGTCAACTAGAAGGTGTTCTGGACATAAACAATGTCTTATGAGTCAGGCTCACTCATCAACAGTGGGAGGCAAACCCTGTGGAAGTGTTTCTCCTTCCAATGACAATGGAAAGAGTTTAAACACCACTTTAGATACTTTTTGTTGAAACAAGTGAAACAAGAAAAGACCATGAAGACTGAGAACTACAGTCCCACAGATGTTATCGTTAGTGAACTATATTTCTAAATCACTAAAGTTCTGCATTTTTAAATTGTGCATTTTGTCTTTCTGAAATTAGAAGAAATTTTATTCTGATTTCAAATGAGCTAATGGGAAATTACTATAATTAAAAGAAAAAAGAAAATAAATCCCAAACTCTTTCCTTGTTTCATTTGGGATTAGGATTATGGCTAGAAGATAGCAATCAAATACCAAATTCATCACCCATTTTTAGACAGTAAGGTGCCTAAAATATAGGTATCTACATATGAGTTGACATTTCAACTTTTCTTACAGTCAATAGACAACAAGGCTAACATTGGTGTCAGCTGAATGTCCAAACTGTGTAATTGTCCAGTCTAGAGAATGGGAAGATTCAACTGCATAAATCTTGGTGCCATATTAGGCATACACAACTTCTGCTTCAAAAATGTCCTAGATGTCTTTGACACCCCAAAACATCCCATATGGCAGCAGGTGACACATGTAAGTAGAGAAGTCACACACCACTGACTTGGGCACCACTGGCTGTGCTGGAAGCTTAGGCACATGTGGACACACATCTGCAGATCTCTGAACTTTGATGCCTGCAAACTGGAACAAACTCTTTTGCTATGCATAATAATATGCTGTATCTCTAAAACTTAAATTCACCTTTCTTTTGCTGCTGCCTTTAGCCTCCCAGTGTTTCTTTTCTCTGCTTGCTACTTAATCACTGCTACCCATAACACTCAAGATGTGAGTCAGGTCTCTCCTCCCAAGGACATGACCACTGGCAGGCTAATTTGTAAGGGGGAGCTCATGGAGCCACTCAAGCAAATCAGCCTGATAATTTGTAAATTTAGAGGGTTGGCTGGGATAGATTTATAGACTTCAAACTTCAGCCCAGCACAGACCAGAGAGAAGATCATTGGGAACCATTATACGTTCTAGATCTCCAGGCAAGGATGTTGAAAGAAACAAGTAAAGGAACTCACAGAAACATTTTATTTTTTCTCCCACAAGCCTGTTTCAGAATATAGAATGCTTCAGATGTTAAAAATGTGGTTTCCTTCTTGTCACTGTGATAACATTAGCTTTAGGTTGGTTGTGTGACAGCTGGTGCAGACATCAGTTGGAATGCACAGAACATAAGTTTGTCATATAAGTTTAAGCTAACCAATCACTCATCTTGCTAGAAAACCTAACCCGGTCATCTCCTGTGTGATATCTGGCCACTGAAACGTTAAAGTTGCTACAGCAGTCTCTTGGCTAATTGCATTCATCAATAAAAATGGATCCCACACAAAAAGGCATCAATTAAAACTATGAAACGGCAAGAAAGACGTCGCTTTCGATGCATCATTTATCACAACAACCTGATACTCTTCTCTTCCACAATTTTTAGAACTCTGGTTGCCATAACAACTGGATGCAGCCTTTACACAGTGTGGGCCAAATCCTGCCCCTGGTGACACAGATGCAAATTCAGAATAACTTTGCTGAAATGCCTGCAAAAATAGTGATGCAAGCACAGTGTAACAAGGCAGAATGGGACCCACTATCTCATTGTGTAATCATTTTCTTCGGCTTTGCCTTGTCAAGGAAGACAAGATGTTTTTCTCTTCTACTCTGAATAAGCTCATAATGTAGTGGAATAATCAGACATAATGACAGGTTAAACCACAAAGGAGTGTTACATCTTAAATAGCATATTAACTAAATTTAAAATTTGTATATTAACAGTTATTTATAAAGTCCAAGGAAAGAGCAAATCTGAGATGGGAATATATTCTCTCTGTTCAAAGTCTACATCTAAATCATATCATATAATAATCCGAGCAATAAGAAGACATAACAAAGTGTAAATTCAGACTTGTTTGGCTAAATAGAAGATACAGAAGGAAATGTGTTGGAGGGTCCTGGGTCTCATTACCCACAGCAGGGCCCCATGCAGACAAACCTGTCTATTTGCATGGAACTTATTTCAAAGACATCATCATAAAATGTTCTCAGACCTGCCACTCTCCAGGGAAATCCACAGGAATTTGTTGCCACGTCACAGTCTATGTGTGGCTCACTCTACCTGAAGAAGTCAAAATCCAGGAAGAACGTGTGGATCTGTTCTCTCTAGATTGTTCTACAGAAGCATTTTCCAGGCTGGCAAAAAAATAATGTTTTAACTAATTATAATAGCAATCAGAAACAGCAGAACATGTGCTTTGAAACATGGCAGAGCTCAATCTGGTAGAGTCATACTCCATCCCATAGTTCTGACATCTATTCCTGTTACAAAACCAAATGAAGCCACCAGGCAAATTCTGTAGTTAGGCTGAAGACAGGGATAGGCAGAATTTAAAAGGCAAAGAATTCTTCCCCTCTACTCTGCTCTGGTGAGACCAAGGAAAGGAGCTGGAGAGGGACTCTGTGTTAGGAACTGCAATGATGGGATGAGAGGTAATGGGTTCTAACTGAAGGAGGGGAAGTTTAGGTTAGATATAAGAAAAAAGTTTTTCCCTGTTCTGGTGGTGAGACACTGTCCCAGGGTGCCCAGGGAGGCTGTGGCTGCCCCAACCCTGGCAGTGTTCACAGCCAGGTTGGATGAGCCTTGAGCAACCTGCTCTTCTGTGTTAGGAACTGCAATGATGGGATGAGAGGTAATGGGTTCTAACTGAAGGAGGGGAAGTTTAGGTTAGATATAAGAAAAAAGTTTTTCCCTGTTCTGGTGGTGAGACACTGTCCCAGGGTGCCCAGGGAGGCTGTGGCTGCCCCAACCCTGGCAGTGTTCACAGCCAGGTTGGATGAGCCTTGAGCAACCTGCTCTGCTGGGAGGTGTCCCTGCCCAGGGCAGGGGTTGGGGCTGGGTGATCTGTAAGATCCATTCCAACCCCTAAACTCTATGATTCACATGCAGTCCACACAACTAACCAACCTGCAAAATTCTATACAGTAGAGATACATTTTCCCTATTAAATTCAAATGTATGTTCCTGCTATCTTTGACAAGAGCTTTTCACATTTTAAGGTTTTCTCAGGATGTAAGAATAGCCAAAGATCTGCAAAACCTAGCAGCAAGAAGGAAGGTGACTTGCTACATTCAGACCAATCTTAGAATAATTTCATTTTAGAATTTAATTTTGCAAGCAAACCTAATAGCAAGCATTACTAGTGCTCAGATGTCACTCTGGAGATTGATGCCTCAGTGTTGCACTGAGCCAGTACAAGAGCCTCAGAAAAAAAACAGATTAGCAAGGTTTACTAGCCAATGAAAATGTAAGATTATAAAGTAAAAACATTCACCTAGCCAGGACATCAAGAGGTCAATTACTTTGTCTTTCTGCCCAAAGGCAAGATCATCTGTAACTACATCATTCCAGATAGCTTTTTATTCAGCTTCCATTTAAAGATCTTCAACAAAAGAGGCTTCACAATTTCCAGCCACTCCGTTTCAATCACTTGCTGTCTTTGTCATTACA
>NW_008654231.1:14698-26582 GCF_000695815.1 Acanthisitta chloris | reverse complement strand
GCAGGAATAGGTATTACTGCAGTATCTTTACCACAAGCTCAGGCATTAGGAGCAGTGAAACCATATTGACACAGGATGCATTGGCCAAGCTTTGACTGGATGTCCATTAGTAACAACAGAAGCCAAATACAGCTCTACTGGTATTGATCAAAACCAGCTGATCTGTACTTTGTTCCTATCACCTCTCAGAGTATTGGTTTCATTTTATTTTCTTTAAGGCCATGATGTTTTCACAGTTCTCTTTTTCACAGAATCACAGAATGGGTCAAGTTGGAAGGGACCACATCATCTCATCTGGTCCAACCTCCCTGTTCAATCAGGGCCATCCTAGAGCACATGGCTCAGGGTTTCATCCAGAGGGTTCTTGAATACCTCCAGTGAGGAAGAATCCACAACCTCCTTGAGCAACCTGTTCCAGTGTGCAGTGACTTTCACAGTAACCAAGTTCTTCCTTGTATTCAGGTGGAAATTCCTGTACTTAACTTCTGTGGCAAGTGGTGAACACCATGGTTTCCAAACAGGTTATCCAGAATTTTTCAGGTTGATTCAGAATCAGCTCACAGGTGACTGTAATGCACAGTGTACTAGTAAGAAGCAGACAAAATAATAAGATGAAATAGATTCTCTTATGTCTCATGGCAGACTAATTTCTGTGAGTCTGTGCAACGAGTGTCACTATATTGTACCACAAGAGGAAAAAGTGGATAATTTCAGAAAAAAAGTGAACCCAGATTGGGAATCCTCCTTCAAAACGTAACAGGAGGGATGTTAAAAAAAACATTCAAGCACAGAACCAGATTTGATAGAGATACTTGGCTGGATCTGAACCACATCCCACAGTGACACCAGTCCTTCAAAACAAACTCTGAACAGCAAAACAAAATCAAAAGTAAAAGACCAAGGCAACTTTTTATAGTCTAAGAAAATGCCTAATTGATGACATTCCTGGCATTGACATGGGTATAAGGTCCCATTGCAAGGGAACACAGATCTCACAAGCCTTAAACCATCACCTGAAGGTACCTTTTCCTCTTCTCTAGAGCAGAGGAAAGGAACCTCTCAACACAGGCATCTCAGGTCTAGTAGGATATGCTCAGGGAACAGTCAAACCTCCATCACTGACCAAAAGCACTGACTTCATTACAGTGTAAGTACTTTCAGAGCAAGAAAAGAGGAAGTGCAACAGAGTTCTCCAAATGGAGCAGAACGACATCACCTAGACTGTGCAGCATGAGGGTGATTCACTCCTTGCACAAACTAGCAAAGGGTTTCTAGCCCAAAAGCCTCAGAGGCACTGGGTGTCTAATGCTTGCTGAGTACAGCACTTAGTGCAGTGGCACCACTCTTCATGGGGCACTAGGCACTGCTCTAAGAAGTTGATGAAGGGAATCTTTATTTTATAATACTTTTAAACCAAACCAGATGCCAAATAAGAGTCTTTACATTCTATAAAGCAGCAGTGACTAAAAAGATGGGACCTATAGATTAGAAGAAATCATCACTTTGAAACAATAAAAATGAAAGAAAAGGTGTCTGGAAGGCATTTCAAGAGATTCTCTAGTCTACCTTCCCTTCCCAAGTCAGGATCTGCTTCTTTTGACATTCCTGAAAAATGTTTATCCAACACCTCCACTGCTACTAATAAAGACATCACAGCCTCTGGAGACAAAGTGTTTCCCAATTTAACTTGAAATTCCCCTGCAGCAATTTAAAATGGTTCCTTTTAGCCCTAACACACATTTCCCTCTTTTTATGGCCTTTCTTTTGAACCCAGCTCCCTATTTCAAGGAACACAAGTCTGAGCAAGTCAGTAATATACTAATTTATGCTCTTCATAGCCCTGCTGAAATTAGTTACTTCCAACAGTGCAAAACTCAGCATGTAATTAAACCTGTAAGATTCTATCTTAATGCTGAAATACAGGTATGATTTCATGCAGACCTGTTCTCTATGCCCATTTGGATATCTGTTATGCAATTCTCTTACAATTTGTCCACATTTTGTAATGCCAAATGATTTATCACCTTCTGTCTCTTAAATCTAAGCCTTTAGTAATTTTCTCTTACAACAGAATTTCTCTTCCATATTTATCTTTTTTTTTTAACACAAAATGACTTTCAGTTGAACTTCTTTATATGGCCATCTGTGTAATTACTATGATTCTTACTGAACCAGCAGCTTGCAGATTATTAAGTAGATTCTGCTCCTCCTGGTATCATTGGGAGCTCTGCCATTGACTTCAATGAAAGCAGGACTAGACCCTCTGAAAGAGCCTTAGTATTGGATAACTCAAAGCTCTGGTGAGAATTGACATTGGTATATTGACAACAGCTTGTTTGTTTAATTTGGAGGCTCTTAATTGGATTAACCAGTCACTTTGGTTTGTGTGATGATTTTATATCACCAAATGCAATTTTCTTTGATTAAATAGGAAATGTTTCCTTCTTCAATTGACATACAACAAGAAGAGTAAGCAGCTTTCAATCAAAAGGACAAATTCCAACTTGCATCTCTTGATGCACCAGGATTCTCAGTGAAAAAGGAAACAGGGTAGGTGAGGAACTGGATGGAGAAAAGTGTAAGGAAGAAGGAATTCAGTCTGGCAACTGGATTTGCAAGAAGAATTAACCAAGTCTGTTTTAATGCCAGGTTTGTGTCTCAGGCAGAAGCAAAAAGGATTCTAAAGGCTGAATCCATGCTCCCTGCTCTGGGTAGATGCCAACTTCACAGGAGTGTACTCTTGAATCCTGTGGGATTCAGTGCAATGCTGTTGGTTTACACCAGCCAAAGATGGACAAAGGAAATTTGCTACCCGAGACAAAGTTGAGGTTCTTCACTGGCAGCAGGTGAGCAGCTCCCACTCACAATTTACTGGGACAGCCCTTGGCTCAGCTCCCACCTTGAGCTGCTCATCTCCTCATTAAATTAATCAGATTTAGGTCCACTGCCCTAAAAGACAAAGCAGCTTTCACCTCTCTCATGCAAACAGATGAGCAGGCAGGAGAGTGACCTCACTATGACACAGCTGCAGCTTCCAAAGGAGAGGAGATGCAATGGTCCTCTTGGCAGGAAGGGATCTAGACTGACTCCACAGGAGTGAGCTGTCAATGTCCTGACCAGATTCAATAGTAGGTGCTAATGCTGCATTTTTCTTTCAGAATCTCTGGGCTCAGGTTACCTCCAGCATTGAAATAATTTAAAAAGGTAAATTAGTTTCCTTGGTTTAAAGGTTCTAGGGTGCCTAGTAAAGTTCTATTTGCTTATTTTATTAAATGTTCCTTTATTTTTAACTTGATTCATACCAGGGAAAAGCATGCTCCAGGGCAATGTGAGATCCAGTTTGCATTGTCTTCAGCCAGCCAGATAGTTTCTAAATCATCCATATGCTATTTCACTTTTCAGCCATAAATTCCTCTGAACAGATTCAGGAAGACTTGCCCCAGTCATTTCCCAGGCAGTAATCTGGCAAGTGATTAAAATGCTTTCATGGTCATCATTTATTCATATTACAAAGAAGCAATTTAACATTTGCTCAGATTTGGGAATTCTTCAGACCAGTTTGCTTGTTTTTTTCACTCTTACTTTGTTCTGCTTTGAAAGAGATTCATTCCGGTATTCATGACACAGGAAAGTAATCATCCCACCAGACTTGCAACACATAAAAAACTTGGAATTCTACATCCCCCTGCTGGAAAGATATTTTGAGCATGCATAAGGCATTACACCACCACCTGATCCTTGCTAACCTGGCAGTTTGGAAAGCAAAACAGGCTGATACCTATTGAATTCCTCCCCTTTCTCAGCTCAGTTACTGCAGAGTCCTCCTACAGGAATCCCTTTTAAAGAAACAGACCATTTTTAGTGACAGAATACACTTGTCAAGCCACAGAGTGCAGGATTGCTGCAGATCTTGTTCGGTAGAATCTGACAAATTATTGCCTTTACAGGGTGAAAAAAAAAAAAAAAGTTCAAAATCAGAGCTACCAAATCAGGGTAATAAAATTGCCTTCAAAATCTTTATGATGGAAGAAAAATCCTGTTAAATGACTTCTGTATGCTTAATTAAACTTAATTTCCTAAAAAAGTATTTTTAAATAAATCCTGTTAAATGACTTCTGTATGCTTAATTAAACTTAATTTCGTAAAAAAATATTTTTAAATGGCCTCCTAGGCAGTTGTTCCTCCCTCCCTCACCCCATTTCCCTCACCCCCTCTCCAAAGGTTCTGCTGCTGTAGGGAATTGTGTTATTGGTGGTGTTAAGCAGGTTGTGACATCCATCAAGATGAATGTGTTTACATGCACACCTGGTGACAGACTTTGAAGTGGTATATTGTGGGTATAAAACCCTGATCAAACTTACCTACAGGAGATGTTTGTGCAGGAGTTGTGTTTCTTTGTTCCTTACTAAAATCAGAGCTGCTGCCTGGAAGCATGCAAGCATTTAATTTTGTCACATAATTCCCTCAATTTCAGGCCATGGTAACTAACACTTTTGGTACATGTCAGCTGTCAATTCCTGTTAGAGCATCTAGCTATTACATGGTTTATATGTAGCTGCCTGACGAATATTGCTGTATGTTGTGAATTAATCACTCCAAAAATGGCAGAATAAATTGAATAGTAAGGATTCTGTATGAATTAACTCAACCTGCAAAACGATAATTTCTGAAAGCTTTATCACTGTGCTTGCTTTTGCAGGAGAGGACTGCGGAGCACACACCCTAGGCAAAGAGCCTTGGAGGAGTGGAGATAAATCTCCTCTGACCGAGGGAAGAGAGACCTCTACAGGTGTTTGTTCTTTTCATACCTCAAACTCTTGAACACCAGAGGTGCCCAGTGTTCAGTTGCCAGCTCAGAGTTGATGGGAGAAGACCCTGACCATGCTGCCAAGAGGAGCTATGCTGTCCACCTTGGTGCCACCTACAGAACATCTCTCCTGGTCCCCATGGTGCTTCCCTGGGACCTCAGTCACATCCTGGGGGATGGACAGGGGAACATGTGAGCAAGTGACCTCAGAGCAGCAGCCAGAGGAGTGGAAAGCTATGTTCTCCTGTTTGCACAGGGTTGTTCCTTCCTGTACAGGGCAGGGTGTGCTTGGCTCTGTGCAGGACCTAATTAAAGGCCAGACTAGCTTTAAGACATCAATATGCTTCTCTATGAGGCATATTGGGTCTCAAGTTACTTATTATTACACCTGTTTTGTAGGCTGCACAAAGGCCCCAGAGGCAGCAAAAAAATAGAAGGAAGCACACATTGCTATAGCTCTGCAGCACATCATTTCTGCTGCTTCCAAGGGGCTCCATCCACTCCCAGAGGTAGCAGCCCCTACTGACAATACTCTTTGCAGCTTGAACAGCACAGTAGGGTGTAACCTTGATGCAGTGCTTTTTGTATATTTTGGAAAGCCTGCTATCTTTCTCCATAAATGATGCTCATTGACAGAACTAAAGGCAGCCTAATGGAAAGCATGAGCATCATTTACAACCATGCACTGATCTTCAAATCATTCTCCTCTCACAGGTATCAACAAGACTTGCATGGCTGAAAACGCTGGGAAACAAATGAGACATGCAAGAGAAGAGAAATGCTAAATGGTATTTCTCTGACAGACACAGCAATGGAAAGCAGAGCTAAAAGCTGCAGATTCTATTCAGCACTTCTGCCTTTATGAATTGTATCAGCCTCCTTTCTAAATTTCCCCAAGATCATCGTGTTTTAACAGATGCCAATATTTTTTCCAGGAGTTGTAACTGAGCACAGATGCTATAGGAAGTTAAGGCCAAATTAGGAGCAGGATGTACTTTTCATGATAGCTATTTGTGCCCTGAAAGATCAGGATTCTGAAGTTTCTCATGCACAAACAAGATTGATGGGTTTGTATTGAACACTTTTCAATCATCGAGTGTAAAGACTTTTATTGATGGAACTGTGTACTGGGACTATTGAAAACTAAATGTTCTGTTGCAGAGGGAAAAGATAAAAAGACAGTACTCCAGGGAAAACACAAAGTAAGAAAGATAAGAAAACAAATAAAACCTGAGCATGTAAAAAGGAAAGGCTTTTCTTTCTTTCTAAATTTGGTTTCCGTGTCAGTACCTCCACAGGCTCCATTATGTTGCTATTCCTGAGCACACACAGTGCTCTGGATGATATTTGGAATTGCCATATATATTTGTACACAGTTGCTGACTATCTAGGATGTGGGTGCATTGGACAGGAATTCATAAGACATCTGTTACAAAAACCCACAGCCACAGCACTGATGTCTGGCCTTGAGCAAGCTGCCTGATCAATTCTCCCCTCACCTGCTCAGCTGTAAAATAGACAGAACAATTCTGCCCTGGCAAGAGCCACTTTCTCTTTTCTTAGCTCATCTGAAGCTTTTAGGAAGGGTATTATGAGTACTTAGATAAAGGTCCTTGCAAACTTCCTACAAATTCAAATACCAATCAGTAAACAAAGAAAAATAAAAAAACATAATAAGATAATTACATTAATATGCTCCTTGGTCATGGTGCATATTTACAGGTATTCTTTACTGTGTGCCTCTGTGTTCTTACATGCTGTTTTATTTTATAATGAGTTTGGCTAAGTGAATCAATCTGCCACACCATCATTAATTCCAGTATCGGCTGCAGAAAGCAGATCTGCTGCTGTGCTGAGCCAGGTCTAGAAAGAACATGGGGGTTGTGCTGGTTTGGGCTGAAGTTGAGGTAACTTTCTTCCCAGTGGTTAGTATGGGGCTGTGTTTAGGATTTGTGCAGAACACAGAGTTGATAATGCAGAGATGATTTGTTATTGCTGAGCAGAGCTCACACAGAGCCAAGGCCTTTGCTGCTTTCTGTCCTGCCACACTGGGGAGGGAGTTGGGGGTACATGGGAGATTGGGAGGAGACACAGCTGGGACAGGTGACCCAACCTGACCCAAGGGATATTCCACACCATAGCACATCATGCTCAGGGGATAAGGTGGGAGGCAGAAGGAGGAAGGAGGGACATCTGGAGTGATGTGTTTGTCTTCCCAAGGAACCATTCCATGTGCTGGTCCCTGCTCTCCTGGAGATGGCTAAACACCTCCTGCCCATGGGAAGCAGTGAATTAATTCCTTGTTTTGCTTTGCTTGTGTGTGCAGCTTTTGCTTTCTCTATTAAACTGTCTTTATCTCAACCCATGAGCTTTTCTAGCTTTTCCCCTTCTGATTCTCTCCCCCATCCATTGGTGGGGAGTGAGTCAGTGGCTGTGTGTTTCTGGGTTGCTGCTGGAGTTAAACCACAGCAGGGTTCATGCATGTGGACCTGAACCACCACCCTCAGGGACCTGCAGGCACAGACATCCCCTGGAGCATCCCCAGTGAAACTCCCAGGGGTGATACACGGCAGAGGAGCACCCTATGGACTGTCTCTAATTGTGTGCCATATGTCACTCTAAAAGGTGTAATAGGATCTTATTATTTTATATCCTTCAGAAAATGCCAGTTTACAGTCTACTTAGTCTTGCTGCTTCTTTGTTGTGTTGCATTCTGTTTTTTGCCACCTCTCTGGGGCGTTTTTTCAAGCGAGCCCATGCACTGAGTGTCAGTGTGAAGTGTGGGAATCTGCTGTTTCCCTGCTCATGAAATTTGCATGGCTGTTGCACCGCCAGACACTGCCTGTGTTTCCAGGGCTGTGAGAGCTAAATCAAAATAGTCATTGTAGCACACCACGCTAAGCACAGCGAGAGAACATTTCATGCTAACAGTTTACCTGGCTGCCTTCCTTCAAAAGAGGGCTGAAATGATAATTTCTGACAGGTCACTGCTGATGTGGGTCTGTTAGCCCCACCCCAGCACCAACAAACAGAGGTGCTTGGGGTCAGGCATCACACTGAGGTGCTGTGAGGAGGGGACAGAGGAGCTGCACTCACAGTGAGTGCTGCACCTTTTACAGCACAGGGTAGGTGAGGGCCAAGTGTCTCTGAGGCTTTTGCTTCCACCAGCCTAATGACAGGCTGCTGGAGGGTTTGAAGCTGCTCCATCATGACAAAGAAAACTGTATTCTGTGTCCACACCTATCTATTCATGACGTCCCTGCAAGCAGCACAGTTTCAATCCCCTTGCATGTTTCATCATGCAGCAACTCTTCTCCAAGCCATTGGCCAGTGGATATTTATAATGATATCATTACTCTTCATTCAGACAGCTTGGGAATCAATTGTTCACTTCTTGAAATTCTAGGACTTGAGATTCTTGTGGGTCCACTCATTCAAGCCCACCCTTTCCATGAATTTCAATGAAATCCCTAAATTCATACTCCATGCCTTTATGTTCTTGTACTCTTCCAGATGCTAAAGGTCAGCAACAAAGTTTTTAGCATTGATTGTGATCTAAATATAGGCCCCTACATTTAAGATTGGCATTTACAAAAAAAAAACCAAAACAACTACTCTAATGTTTAGGTACTTGAAAGATGAGGGGCATGAAAGGTTTGTGGATATTGAGACATTGCTGTGGTAGGGCTGAGCATCAGTCTCAACACCTGCTTGAAAATGGAGCCCAAATGGGATATATGCCATAACCTCCTAGTGCCTATATGTCCCAAGAGAGTTCCACTCCAGCAGACACAAAGTATGTCCAACCATTCTGATAATGTGACATTCAGTCAGTTACTCTGAATCTGTTTCTCTCTGATTCAAACACATCATGAGTTAGCTATCTGCTAGCTGACTGATTATTTAAATGAATTATACTGTGACATCCTAATATTTATGCATGTACCTAAAATCTTCTCTTTCAGAAGAGCTCAGCAGTGACATGAAAGCTGCAGTGATCAGCCAAGGGAGTCAACAGCTAATAACACATGCCACAGCATATCCTGTCCCAGAAAGCCATTTCACCCAAAGTACCCAATCCTGTCCAAACATACACACTGACCATTGTTTATATTTCCTGAAGGGATTTAGTAATGAGCTGCATTTATAAATATCCCTTATAGGGTTGTATAAGGGATATAATTTGCAAAGTCTATGCTTTTCAAAGGTTTTGCAGTTTAAAGCTCTCTACTCCGTTTTCAGAGGAAATGTCATCGACTGTGGGTAAATGATATGTTTAAAATCCAATTAAATAACAGCCTGGCCATACTGTCTTGCCCAAACCACAGTGAAGAGCGGAATTAATGCTCAAGCAGATATCATACCATCCTGAAGAGGATCAGAGGTTTGTACCTGTTAAAGCTCACAGTATAAAGTGTCTGTAGCCCTTAGAAGTATGAGTATTTACATTCTAAGGAAAGACCTAAACCAACTTCAGCTGCAGAGTGGTTAACATCTGTTGTACTATTACACAAAGCACATGAGCATGCTGTGCCATCCAACTGACCCACGCTCATATCTGTCATCCTTTAGCTTTACTGTCATATGTAGAGTCATGGCTATAGCAAGAAAAATGTTATAAATCTTACACATTTCATATCTCATGACAAAGTGGATCGATCTATCTATTGATTTCTCTATCTCTCTGTCACAGTTTAAGGACCCAGTAAACAGAACAGAACAGCCTGATACCTAAAGTCAGGTCTCTGCACTTACAGTTTAAAATAGAAATGGGAATCAGATCTGCAGTCTCAGAAGGGGGAATAACATCAGCTCAGGATTATGTCTGGTCACGAGAAAAAGCAAAAAAAAAAAAAAAAAATCAAAGAAAAATTGTATTCTCTCCTGACTGCTCAGCCTTGGCCAGGAGCAGAAAAGACCCAGGTCTATGAGCTCCCCAGAACCAGCCAAGCCAGGGCACATTGCAAAGACCACTTTGGGCTAACTTGGAAAACCACTGTAATGTTGGAGCAGCACAGAAGGTTTCTTATAATAAGCAGGAACATTTTAATATTCCTATGTTTTTTTAACTTTATTCCATAGTGGTAAGTTTATATTTTCAAATCAACAAGTCATTTTATCTCTCAATCTTGCTTAATGTTAAATCTGACTGACTAGTATTGCACTGGCCTCACACAATACTCTCTCCCAGTTGTTGGAATTATTATTCCAGAGTGGAAAAGTTGCCTCTGGCCCACTAAACTGTAAGATTGTCCAAAATGTCTGGCGTTACCAACCCCTCAAATGCAGATGTTAGCAAATTTTGAAAAAGTAAGTGTCTTTCTCGGCAGAAGACATCTTGAGTCTCTTAAGAAAGAAACAAGAAAAGAAAAGAATGAGATATATGAGTCACTGTAAGATGAATCTATGAATGTCTAGAGGCTCACAGCTCTTACTTTCCCAGCTGTGGATGTTTGATAAAACTTACAGAATCTCAGAATCACTGAATGGGTCAGGTTGGAAGGGACCACAGTAGACGATCTGGTCCAACCTCCCTGCTCAAGCAGGGTCATCCTAGAACACACTGCATGGGATTGTGTCCAGACATTCCTGAAGATCTCTAGTGAGGGAGAACCCACAACCTCTCTGAACAATCTGTCCCAATGTGTGATCACCCATGCAGTAAAGTTCTTCTTCATATTCAGGTGGAACTTCCTGTGCATCAGTTTCTGCCTATTGCCTCTTGTCCTGTTGCTTGGCACCACCTAGAAGAGCCTGGCACCTTTTCTTCAGATACTTACATACATAGATGAGGTCCCTCTCAGACACCTTTCCTTGAGACTGAACAGGACCAACTCTCTCAGCCTTTCCTTGTGCAAGAGGTGTCTGAGTCCTCTAACCAACTCATTGAAACATAGCTATGTTTGAGACTCAGATCCCTCCCTCGATGCTTAGTGCCACTTCCTGTGCACCAGTTTCTGCCTATTGCCTCTTGTCCTGTTGCTTGGCACCACCTAGAAGAGCCTGGCACCTTTTCTTCAGATACTTACATACATAGATGAGGTCCCTCTCAGACACCTTTCCTTGAGACTGAACAGGACCAACTCTCTCAGCCTTTCCTTGTGCAAGAGGTGTCTGAGTCCTCTAACCAACTCATTGAAACATAGCTATGTTTGAGACTCAGATCCCTCCCTCGATGTGGCACTTAGTGCCATGGTCTAGTAACCATGGTAGGGTTGGACTTGATGATCTTGGAGGTCTTTTCCAACCTGGTTGATTCTATGATTCTGTGAAATGCACATGGACACACAGATCTGCATAACTTTATTTTCCTGGGTAAGCTGGGATGCAAAGCACAGCAGGAAATTTTAAAAAAAAAATATTTTTTTTTTAAAAAGCCAAAAAGAGGAGAATAAACCCAAAGTAGTACCTTGGTTTTGTATAAATGTGCAGCTGTTACTAAAGCATAATATACAATGTTCATGCTCAACACCATCAGCAGAGGACTGGATCTATTCAATCCACTAGGCTTCAGAGAACAAAAGCTCCCTGCTCCTCCTTCCCTCTTGAAACTTCAGCAAGACTGAGAAACTCAAAGAAGCACAGAGCACATAAAAGAAAACCATCTTTTAAATTAAATTCTTCATTAGGGCATTAAATTTTTACCTGCATTCCCAAGGTGAATAGAGGTATTTGATCACTTCCTGAGTGCCTGTGTCTCTCCTGCCTCCCAAACACTGTCCAAACCTTTCGGACAATTTCAAATAAATCAAATCTGACTAGAAATTCCCCAAATCTCCATGGAAGAAGGTGACCAGGGAGTACTCCCTGAGGTCCTTTGTGAAGAATAGCAGCAGGTAGCAGGGCAGGGGATGAGCGAGTCTGTCCCCAGGGGATTCCTTTGTGGGAGCACCATGATGCCAACCTGCCCTCGTGAGACCCACCTGGAATACCATCTGCAGCTCTGGTGTCCTCAGCATCAGAAGGACATGGAACTGTTGGAACAAGTCCAGAGGAGGCCACCAAGTTGATCAGAGGATTGGAGCATCTCCCCTGTGAGGACAGGCTGAGGGAGTTGGGGCTGTTCAGCCTGGAGAA
>NW_008654231.1:5912-14383 GCF_000695815.1 Acanthisitta chloris | reverse complement strand
AGGTCCATTCTGACCCCTAAAATTATACGAATCTATGATTCTCAGGCACCTCCTTGGCTAGTTAGGGGAAGTGCTGCAGAATAAAAGGCTTTGGTGCTGCCACTTACAATTCTTTCCTATCCTGGTATTTCATATTTCCTTATTACCATTATCTTTTACCTGGGCTATTTATATCTCTAGCTGTAACCATTTGTTTCCAGTCCCCTGGTTCTTTAAATAAGGCTGTCTAAATGTATTACTGTCATTTTTTGCTATTATTATTTCATCTTTTTTTTTTTTTGTGATGTAAGCTGCAGGCATAGCTCTGGCCACTATACGTCTATTTAATTTGAAGTAGAAATGTACCTAAAATAGTTGCTCTTTTTTTTTTCTTTAGGAAGTTATGAGTTTCTTCTAAATTATGAATGCTTCCAGCCTGTTTTTCATTTAAGATGTAATTGACTATCTGCATAACCTATCAATTTTCTGTCAGTTGTTTTCTATAGAAGTTCTAAAGTCTTGCAAACTGTTTATCCAAGGCTTAATTTACTGAGCTGATTTAGCTATCCTTATACAAAGGTCAATAGTCAATGGAAACATTCCTTGTTTTCAGGCTGCTACATTCATACAGAATTATATGCTTTTCAGCAAGGGGAAATTTTTTACCCTGAATGATATAGCACATGTAAATCATGTTTTTAATAGGCTTAGAAACTCATGTGATTTTCCTTGGAATGTTTCTGCAGTGGAAGTTTGCCAGGTTTACATCATGTTTCAGAAAAGGGGATCTGCAACATTTTGAATGAGAAATTCCAGAGAGATGGCTTTGGCAGAGGGGTCACAGCTCTAGGTATGTTACTGTCTCTAATCTGTAAAGAAAAAGGAAAGATTTAGGAAGGTAATAAAATCCAGGAGTATGGCCAAGATGCAAGTGCAACCATTTCACGACAGGACAAGGAACTCTCCTCCCTGTGCACACATCTCACTCTGGATGCAACTGAGAGGAAACATCACAACTGAATGAAGCCAAAAATGCACATTCCTCACAATGTTCTTCTCCTAAATCTCCTGTGCTGTAAAACTGCTGCTTAGTAAAATGCAGCAGTTGAGGAGAATAATTTTATTTATATCTGTCCTACTTCGTAGTCAAATACACAATTCATTATTCAAATATTCCCTGCTCAAGATGAGGTATAACTGGGAAGGAAGAAGTGCTGACTAAATGGCTCCACGACTGCATCTGTTTCCTGTGAGCAGCTGGAGGCAATGAACTGTTATTAATTTTATTATGTATTTTGTAGTTGCCAGAAGCAAGTTGGATGTAAAGCTCTAACTGACAAGGTGTATAGAATCGAAATGGCTTCCCTGTTGTGGGTTGCATCTTCTCAGTAAAAGCTCTTTTTCTTCCTCTCCCTCTTTATCTGTGAACAGCAAGTGAAGATTCTTGTCAATCTCAGGATCTCAAAACAGTCCCAACTCTGGAATCCTCTCCCATGAATCCACATGGCTGAGCCACCAAGACCAAACATTAAGTGGTGCAGGAGAGGGAACCTACTGGTCCTCCTTTCTGTTCTTGCTTTCCTCATGCAAAATCCACAGTCAATCCAGTACTCTTTCTTATCATCAAGAGCAGGAAGTTCATACTTCAGAGACAACCTCGATGGTACTAAAGTCTTACGTGTAAAACCTTCAGTGATTTCATGCCTGTGATGAATGGCCTTTTAATGCATTACTGGGTCTTCAGAGATATTGCCCTTGAAGTGAAAAGGTGGCAGTAAATGCCAATTTTCTTCTTGTTTTATTTCATACCCAATGGACTATGAACTGGATTGGAGTCAATGAAGCATTCTGGAGAATTGTACAAATCATGCTGCCTGTGCAGAAATAGGACATGTAAAACTTTCTCCTCCTAACAAATCTATAAGCTAAAATGTTTTGGGTTTGTAACTTGTTTGTGTGGATCAACTGATCCATTGAAATGAAAAGGAGGAAGATAGCCAATCTATTCAATAATAGTTTGGAAGCACAGGTTGGCACTTGGATTTGAAAGTTGGTGTATTAGTCCAGAGTTACAGAACTAAAGACATTAACAGGCATCCAGTGCAACACCAAACTCCTACAAAGCACATAGAATTCAATCTATTTTTTCTGTATTTTTCTCATAATTATAAATAGCTACAGACACACAGAGACACACAGTTAATCACATTCCTTAATTCTCTTGTGCATTGAAATCTTACATTTTGTGAAAGAACATATACAAGCAAGAAGAACTCTGAGCCAATGTTTTGATAATTTCATCAGTGTTTCAATGGAATGAAGCTGCTGGAGTGAAATAATCATGGCACCCTCATCACGTGTTTAAAACAGCTATTTTCCTTTTAAGTTCTGAACAGCAAAACATGTTGTTTAGACAAGAGCCCTTTATCACCATCATATCAAAATTTCACCTTTTCTTGAAAAAACTAACAAGCATCAAGAGAAAGAACTCCAAATAAATTTAGTAGTAAAGTCCAGCTATGTATCTTATCATGGAGCTTGAATTAACTTCATTCCTTCACCTCAGCAAGTAGTCTGGGGCTATGGCAAGTGAGATGGAAGAGATGAAAGTGTCAAGTACATCAGTACTTTTAGGACAGGAACAGTGACAGCTATTAACACAGCACAGGAAAGCACAACACTTCTGCAATGAGACCACTGGGGGTAGTGACAAAGGGCTGATGGTAAAGCAACACTGGCCCATTCCTGGAAAACTGCTGCACTAGGGACCAGAAGGTTTAAGAGAAGACAGTTTGTCTCTGTACAGTGTTTCATGACTAAGACTGAAAAAGCTATTTTGCAAGGAATACTGGCCTCGATTAATTTAGCTGTTTTTTTTCTGTTCACAAAATACCCATAAACAGCTCAGAATTTACCCATTATTGGAATTTACATAGCACATCTTGTTGCAACCCTTTTCAGTCCTCTTTGGCTTGATTCAATCCAATATTGAAACTGCTTTGCTTCGCTGAGAATAGTCACAAATCATAGAGTATTACTGTTGTCCCTGAGTGGATTAGCATGACTCATAATTAAGAGAAGGGTTTACAGAAAATCTTGAAGGAGCTCAGACTTTCAGAGAGCTGTGTAATAAATTCCATGCCCTGAGCTGCCTTCTCAGCCCTTGTGCTGCTTCCCCAAAGGGGCACTAGGGTGTCTGCCAAAGAGACCTCTCTGTAGGCAGCAACTAGCAGTATCAGCCCAAAGCATCTTTGTCCCTTAGTGGAAAACACATCTTCAGGAAGTTCTCAGCTTGTTCTACACAACAGACACCATGTAATTGTCCTTGTGCACTTGCAGAGCAAGTGACCATTCTCTAATTTCAATAGCTATGCCCTAGCTAGAGCATTCAGAGTGTTTCCAAGCTCCTAGGCCCAGACAATGTGGTGTGAAATGAAATGGTCCTTGGTTGGAGTGAATGGAAGGATTTGGAATGGACACTGCTGTATGCACCTCCAGCTAAATCTAGGTGCACTCTGTAGGATTTCCCCATTACATATCAGTGTTTAAAGATAGAATATGCAGCTTAATTTAGGCTGCCAAGGTGTAGAAATTTCACAGAAAAATCAAAACGAAGTTCTGAAAGTAAAAAAGCATCTAATGCCTTTTAAAGATCACGTTTGATTATCAAGTTCATTCTGAGTGTGCAGTTTAAATTTAAATACTATCATGTGAGATGAAAAAAATGGATTTGGGTCAATCCTGTGGTAGGAGGCACTGTCAGAACATGAAAGGTTCATCAAATTGTCTGTTTGCCTCTATTATTGCTGCAAAATCTGACAAAGTTAGCAAACAATTTTGAGACATGTATCTATTTCAGGATTTATGGATATTAAGCAACCTGGGTTCTGTCCCCTCCGTACGAGTTTTGGTACAATCACAGACAGAAATTCCCTTTTCTTTCCATTTGGAAGTTGATGAGTTTCGGTCTCTTGCCGATCATCAGCGGATGAACAATTTCTACAGCACCAGAAGTGGATTCTTCATGGAGATACTTGCCACACCTGATCAAATCATCTCTCAAACTACTGTTTTAAAAATAAATAAACTGAACTTCCTAAATCCCTTGCTGTGGGAAGCAGACGTTCTAGATTTCTGGATTATTTCCAGTGCACTTTGCCAATCCTTCTCTAAACTCCTCCCTTCTTTGCCAAAAGGTAAACACCAAACTTGTTTTAAATAATGAGGCTAATTTTTCCACCATACCATAGATAGAAATATACCCTTTTCCAGTCAGAAGGAATTTAGTTAAGTCAAATTTTTCTCCTTTATGAAAATCCATAGATTAAAAGTCATCAGAGCAATGAGGCTTAACTGCTGAAAAACATAAGAAGTTAATAAAAAAATTAGAAGGTTGTTATAATTCTAGAACTGGGGGTTTGAACTCACTAAAAGAAGGAAATGAAAAAGCAGAAAATTTTACGAGCTGGTACTGATCCCTGTTCCTTAGACAAATTTGATGCAGCAAAGAATGGATATTTCTCATCTCACTGGCTAAGTGAGGCTCCTTCCTCCAGAGGGACTCCTTTCTGTCCTAAGAAAAACTGTGTCAGTTCCCAAACGTTCTGCAAATGTTTGACACAAAAGGGTAAACTAAGGACAGAGATCTTGTTGTAAATTACTTTTTTCTCTCTTTAGTGGATTTAAATGAGATGTTTATTATCGCCTTAACATTCTTGCAGGGGTTTAGTTCTGTATAATAGCAAAGCCAGTACTAAGTTAATTAAAAGAGCTATAATGTCTGAAAGAAGTCAGCAGGTTTCTATGGGTTGCTGATCAAAGGGAAAGTGGTTCTTTTTTAATGGTGTTTTTTTTTTTTTTACTTGGTCTTTTAGATACACTATGTCTCTATAATCACCCACAGTGTTGCCATGATGAGAAAATTACATAAAACCAACAACTCGGAATAAAATAAGCTTGAAAATAGAATTCACAAAAAAAAAAAAAGTAAACCATCAGCTTAAGAAAATCAGAGCAGTAATTTGTAAGAGCCACCACAGGTCAATCTAGAACCATAATATTCTGTAATCACACCACCTCAATGACCTAGTTTAAGAATGAGTGATGAAGGACAGAAATGATGGGGTTCAATAATGTTCTTTCCCTTGAGTGGTGGTGATGTATTCATGTAATAATGTAGTTGGAGTCAATGAGATGAAGCTTTGGCTACAAAGCACTCGCAAAGCAGAGACTTGAGTGTCAGTGTTATCCCCAATCAGCTGTCAAATTAACAGGCACAAAGATATTTTTAATGTCCAGATCAGTGAACTATTTGACTTCAACCATACACATACTTTACTTGTGTGTAATTGATTTTTACTTGTGTCTGTAAAGAATGGCAGCAATCAGGACGATTTATATTCTGAAGGAAAATGAAGCAAAATTTTTATTCTTCTCCAGAATGTCTAAAGAAACATTTTCAAAAGACATATATGCTCTGGAAATATCTTTTTAATCTGAAAGTTCCAGATGACCTAGCTGTTTTTCTCTTATGCTTTAAATGATTCCTGTCCAAGTGTGAATGAATTTCTGAAGCAGAGGGAATTTTGTAGGCCAGGGAGGAAGAGGAGATTGTAATTTGTTGTGCATATTAACAATGGACACAAAGAGGAGGGAGATAGGGCCAAGACAAAGACAAAAGAGAGATTTTCTTAGCTTCCTTTTCTGTAAATAAATTTAATGTTTTTAAAGGTACAATTAACATATATCCCAAGGTAAGCTGTAGAAAGGAAATCCAAAGACTTCCAAATTTTCATTTTCATATCTTAAACACAGATATGATAATCTGTCTCACCTAGAAACTAAAGGATATTCCCCTTTTACACAGGTCTTTTAGTAAAGATCTAGGATATTTCTGACAAAGCACATTTTTTCAGGTAAACTAAAACTTTTGTAGAGAGATCTGAATTTGAAAAGTGTTCCATGGGAAGATTCTGAAGTCAAACTGGGCACAGAAAGAGAAAACAGAACATGCTGCTTTTAATCTATGAATCTGACTTATTTGATCTAAAAAAAAAAAGGCATTTCAGCACAAATCATGTTTTGAAAACACTCCAGACGTTTACTGATTTTCTGATAAGAAATTAAAAGAAAAATGAAAGTCTGAAAGGTCAGAGCTAGAAAGAGTTATCAGCCTCCATGCACATTTTATTTCAGAGTCATTAGTAATTATCAGATGTTTTGGTACTAAAACCCTCCAGTGATAAGCATTTCTGATGTGCCATATTGATTGGGCAGGAGAGCCAAAAGGGGATAAATTTGACATAAAAATTACATGAGCCTTTTGTATTTTCTGTAAAGAGGCAATTTGATTTCTAGCACAGTCATCTTCAAATGTAATCCTATTTTAAGTCACAGTGTGAGAAACTGAATTTAGGCAGCAGGAAACTTTGTGAACAAATTTTCCTAGTAAATGTAGCTTTTTTTTTTTTTTTTGCAGTGAAAGAACCTGGTAAATTAGGCTGATTTTTGCTGACCAACTCCATTTCCACAAATATTCGCCAAATTATTTATGCAAAATCAATCAGCCTGTGGTGCCTTTGCACATTGTTCACTTTTTTCATTTCCCACATGCTGAAATGGGGACAACATGATATAAATGCCTCATTGACTCTACGCTGGGATACTTCTTACAAAGCTAGAAAATGTGTGATTAACAATAAAAAGGAATAACAAACTATGATTAGGGAACATATTCCTTTCCCTGCATGATTCTCCTTGCTGGCAAGAGAAAATGGATTTCATACCAAAAGAAAACCAAATACATATGCTGATGATAATTTTAGAAAGCACTTGCAAATAACAAATATTTAATCTGGAGTTAAGAGGATGATCTTAAGAATTCATAAATATTCTTAAGGTCGGTGCTGGTGTCTTTAATGAGTTTAGATCAGTTAATCTATTTCAGACTTTGCACTGATTAGGAACACTGACTGAAATAATACCTGGTGGTTAGAGTGTACTGCCTGAATACTGAGCCAGACTCCTGCCATGAACAACACAGTCTTGAGTACATCTTAAAGGTTTCCACTGCATCAGGCAGAAAAACACAGGCAGAAATGGAGTTATACTGGAGTAATTTATGAACGCTGCATTTTGATCTACATAAAAGAGTGTTCACTGCAAGAGTACAAAAGGACTGTCAGGAGAATAGGTGAGATAAGGAGAATGGCTAGAAGTAAGGCATAACTTCAGCAAATGTCTGTGGGCTTTTAAATCATAGAATCAATCAGGTTGGAAGAGACCTCAAGGATCATTGAGTCCAACCCTACGATGGTCACCAGCCCATGGCACTAAGTGCCACATCCAGTCTCAGCTTGAAAACCTCCAGGGATGGGGAATCCACCACCTCCCTGGGCAGCACATTCCAATGCCTGAGCACTCTCTCTGCAAAAAATCTCTTCCTAATAGCCAACCTAACCCTCCCCTGGCAGAGCTTGAGTCTGTGCCCTCTTGTCCTGCTGCTGGTTGCCTGGGAGAAGAGACCAACCCCCACCTGACTCCAACCTCCTGCCAGGGAGTTGCAGAGGGTGATGAGGTCTCCCCTGAGCCTCCTCTTCTCCAGGCTGAACAATCCCAACTCCCTCAGCCTCTCCTCATGGCACTTGAAAATTTTTGCTTCCTCACAAGACAGGCTACAGTAACGATGTCTCCATGAAGACCAAGTTTTGTGAATTCAGTGTAAGAGAAGGAGCTCTACTATGGCCAGTAAATGGTGTCAGGTAATGGAAATTGTTCAGAGAAACTGAGTGAAGAAAGACATCTGCTCATGCTTCAGAAAAGTTGCTGATATTTGTAAAATCTCTGGATATTTATTGGTTCTCTAGTATCATATACAGAGAATCATATATGTAGTTACCATCTAAAATCCTTCTCTTTCTACCTGCTCACCTTGAGGGTGAGTATGGCTCATGCCCACACAGCTCTGCAGCTCAGAGTAACATCATGTGAATATCACAGGGGCAATAAAGACACACAGCCTGGTCTTGAGGTGCCTCAGAGGAGGGAGAAGAGCAGTTACCCTGGGCCACAGATGCTAGACTATGAAGATGAATGGGACCTCTCTGTGAAATCCTGCTTAAGACATAAGTTTTGAAAAATGCATATGTACACTTGAGTTTAGAAATGAGCCTTACAACTTCATTTTTCTGGAGAACTGCAAAGCCATTAAAAGTGGCACTGTTGGAACAAAAATAAAAAAGGACAATGCATTTCCACCCAAAGCTGTAGAATTCTTCGCTTAGGCATGCAAGCAACTAATTCTCCTCTATAGTTAAGAGAGGTAGGCCAGTAGTGGGAACATAGCCAGGGGCAGCATGGAAAATAGTTGCCTAATTTCAAGTTGTCAATATCTAATAATAAATAAGTTCTCCATATAGTACACCAATGTTCTTTCTGGAAAACATCCACCCCTTTCAGTCAAACTGCACACAAAGATCCTTGCACTAAACGTC
>NW_008654231.1:2507-5901 GCF_000695815.1 Acanthisitta chloris | reverse complement strand
GGAAAGTCCTCTCCCCAGGTCTGTCCATGTAGATTTCTTCAGGAGTAATATTTCTGTTATTGTATAAGGCACATTACAGCCACAGTCTCCAGCAATGACTGGAATGAATAACTCCTTTTAGACACTCCTAATTAGAGCCAGGGAAACAATATGTGATGAACAACCACAGGAGCCAGTAGCAGCATGGAAGGCAGAGATTGTGGAAATAGGGTCACACAGAGGTCTTGGTGACAGAGAGGTGAAGCAGACCTAAAATCTTCATCATATGCTGCAGCAGTCCAATTACTGTGCATTTTGCCTCTAAGGTCTAAACAAAAATTGTAGGCTGTGACAGGAGAACATGGTTGGGAGAAAAACCCTCAGGAAATATAAACCTCGCAAAGTGTACTGGGGAAAGTGCAGAATAAAACATGCCTTGACACCCAAATAATAAGTAGAAAGATGCCACCACACAAGAAAACACATGTCAAAACCTATCCCAACCTGTTAGCTGGTGTCTGAAAAATCACCTGCCAGGGCCCAATTCTGGCAGTGCTGCACACTTAAAGATTCATTTTACTTTCTGGAGACTTTAATGGGACTACTCATATGTGGAACTAACATCATATAATCAGATTGCTTAAGAGCAATTGCTGTATCAGAGGCAAAGCTCTTCGAAAGTCCGTGTCCAATTTGTTGATGTCATGTCCGAGCAGGGCATGCTTATAAAAAGTGCAGAATGTTTTCCATCCTGCAGAAAGAAGGTGCAGATTTTATGCAAGTAAATTCAATGCATCTTACAGCAGCTTTATGAAGCAACTGTTTTTCCAACAGAGTGTGTTGGGAATTTGTCTCCTTCTGTATTTCTCTTCTCGAGACCCATGTTATAAGGCTTTTGCACAAGAAATTCATTGCCCTGGCTGCTGTCACAGCAGCAGCCACAGGATGTTTGGAAGCAGCTTTAGTGGGGAAGCAGCTTTTGTGGTGAACAACTGCAGTTAGATGCACACACCCTGGAACATATTGTTTGTCATTAATTTTAATGTATCAATACCAAAAGTTAGAAATCAGGCAGCTGAATTCTGCAGATTGGCAGAGTATAATCTAGCACTACATCCAGGAACTACTGGGAGCTTTTGGGTTGAATGACAAACCTCTTTCACACATTTTTAGACACTTCCAAGTTGCTGCTCATGGTGGCACCTGTTGCTATCCTGAGTCTCCTATAAGTCATCAGTACAATTTTAGTGCCCACCAAGCACAGTTTTATACTCAGAGGAGTCTGTCTGCATTTGAAGGAGCAGAGAGGGCTGCAGGGGTGAATAGATTGAAAAAATCTAAACATACACCCTTTCTCTCTACAGAGGAGTGAGTGCTGTATTTCCCTTGCCCTCCCTTTCACCACTGTTTGCTGCTGAAATGCTGCATTTGTGTCACTGAGATTCAGTGCCAAGATGAGCATTTGCCACCTCTATAGGAGCTTAAAATAGCACAGAGACTGACAGAAATACCTTGAAGGCTGACACAGTTGTTTTTTTCTGATATATTACACTCTGTTGTGGCAAATTTTTATTTATTTAGAACGATATAAGCACCCTGGGGAGGGATATGGCTTAGATTTACTCTGGTCTGACCCAGCCATAGTATGTCTGAAATGCAAAGTTATCACTGAGCACTCCCCAGGGGTCTGGAAATGGTGTGGCTCTAGTGAGTGATAGTTTTTTAACAGTTCTCCTGCATGGATCCCACTTGCTGGATATAATGCTGGTTAAAGCAAGCACACTCCTCTACAGAGCTCTCATTTGTCCTTCCATAACCACTTACTGCAGAGACCATGGAGGCTTTTAATTATTTTACTAAACAGGGAACATTTTTCTTGGAAGTGCATCATGAAATTTTAACGACCACGCTTTTAATTCCTACAAAAAGACCTCAAATTGCAGCAAAGTCTATGTGAAATTCCACATAGGTTTCACCTTTTCTTCCACAGCACCAAGGAGAAGGCAGGAGGCCCAGAGTAACACAGAGTATTGTTATTGTCCTCAAGTCATAAACCCCAAGGCTTAGCTTTCCTTACAAGGGAGGCAAAGCCTGTTTCCAAGTGCTGCCACAGCTGTGGGCACCACAACTCAGTGCCTTTAGCTCTACAGCTGGAGAAGAAACAAGCACAGCTGGAGAAGAAAAAAAAGCACAGCTGGAGAAGAAACATGCCTACACACTGAGGGATTTATGTCTCAGAATCATAGTCAGATTACAAGTGGGAGGATCTTCTCTGTTCACACCCTGACAAAATGCTAACCCTCTCCCCCAAACAAAAGAGCATTGAGAAGGATGATAACTGGTTGCTTTTGCCACATACAGAAATGTCAGACACTGTGCTCCAAAGTGTGTTGGTGACCTACATTGTACCCAGTGTAGGACATTGTAGTTAGTAATCTCTGTTCTCACTGTGAAAGTGTTGCTGGCAGGTGTTTATAGACCCAACTGGGCAGTCATGGTCTGCAAATATATTTTTCAGTTGCACCACCACCATTCTTCACACTTAACCAATAGGAAAAGGCCTAAAGATTTAGGTTTTAATTTTAATATGGGTTATTAATTATCATTTACTGCCAGTTAATGGGTAAGATACTACTATATTTAATTGACATAGAGTCATACCCACCACTTTCTGTACCTCTTCCATAAAACACATAGAAAAACCTTTACACTTATTTCAGTTCTCTCTACTTTCAGAAGAGAAAGGCTGCACCAAAATAATGATCCATTCCAGCTCCGAGACTGGATTCACTTCAGTACATGACTAAAGAGCAACTTGCAAGAGGAAGGAAGGAAGGAAGGAAGGAAGGAAGGGGCAGGCAATATCTTCAGGATCTTCCACCTCTGGCTAAATTCTCCAGTAAGCTAAAGCTAAGTGCACTTTTTCCATGCTCAGTGACTCAGTAAAAGTCCCCTTCCTTCCTCAGTCTGATAATTTTCAGGTAACCTCTTTGAGAAAAGGAAGATGTGAGAAGAATGGATGGTCCTATTTTTTTTTGGATATCAAACCAGAATGAGGCTCATCCTGTACTTGGACTTCATTCTTGGAGTTAAAATATATCTCCAGTCAAAGGCAGCTATCTGGCAAAAATGAAAAAAAAAACAGGTCCCATCACTTTTCATAGAATCATAGAATCAGCCAGGTTGGAAAAGACCTCAAAGATCAGAAAGTCCAGCCCTACCGTGGTCACTAGCCCATGGCACTAAGTGCCACATCAGTCTCAGCTTGAAAACCTCCAGGGATGGGGAATCCACCACCTCCCTGGGCAGCACATTCCAATGCCTGAGCACTCTCTCTGGAAAATATCTCTTCCTAATAGCCAACCTAACCCTCCCCTGGCAGAGCTTGAGTCTGTGCCCTCTTGTCCTGCTGCTG
>NW_008654231.1:0-2384 GCF_000695815.1 Acanthisitta chloris | reverse complement strand
CACTTGTGCTCCAGTCCCTTCCCCAGCCTCGTTGCTCTGCTCTGGACCTGCTCCAGCCCCTCAATGTCCCTCCTGAGCTGAGGGCCCAGAACTGAGCACAGGATTCAAGGTGTGGCCTCACCAGCACCGAGTGCAGGGGCAGAATCACCTCCTGGTCCTGCTGACCACACTGTTCTGACCCAGCCCAGGATGCCATTGGCCTTCTTGGCCCCCTGAGCACACTGCTGGCTCCTGTTCAGCTTTCTGTCTCTCCAAACTCCCAGGTCCCTTTCTGCCTGGTGCTCTCCAGCAATTTACTTTGCTAATGCAAAAGATTCCCTGGGTAAATTCATCTCAAAGCTGGAATCATTCTCTATGAGCAAATTTTGCTTCAATGAATCAAGAAATCATCAGACTCGGAAAGGTTTTCACAAAGATGACCCAGTATATTAAGTTTTTGCAGTGCTTGGTGGGAGGATGCACTTGTGAAGGTGCAATAAATGAGGTGAATTAGTTACCAGTTGAAATGAATTATAGAGAGATCTGGAGAGAAATTCAAGGCAAAAAAAGAAACCCAACCCAAATTGAAAAATAGAAATCAGAGATTTCACACTTTGCTTTATTAAGCAATGAAAATTAAGATGTCCTTGCATCATTTCTAGGCAGCTTAATCCTTTATTACTAATAAATGATCTTTTATTTAAAGGCTTTTGAAGTGGACAGAGATAACAGTTTAATCATTTTGATGAAAAGCCAAGATTTTTCATCTTCAAAGTGCTAAAATACCAGCATACACCACTAATAATGAACCTTGTTAATCATTAGCATCCCTCAAATATAATGGGAATAACACTTTTCCTAAGAGCTTGCAAAGGAATTGAGGAAAAAAAAGCATGTGGCTTCTTTTTTTTTAGGTTAGACCTTTTATAACTAACTTTATTCATATTTTAATGAGTAATGTATGAATAAGTGGATTTTTAAGTTAACAAATGAATATTTAAAGAAAAGAGAAGAGAATAAATTTGTCAATCAAAAGTCCTCCAAACCCAGGTACATGCTCCAGGCGTGATCTTGAAAACATTTATGCACATGAGTAACTCGTGACTCATGACTCATCCCAGTAAAGCCAAGGGGACTAAATCAACCTTTTATGAGGAATACATGTTGGGATTACAGTTTCTATTCCACCCAAGACAGTGGAAAAGATAAACAACTGCAAGGTAAGGGCCTAATGTAAGGTCATCATCTAGGCTTTTTCTCCAGAAGAAAATGAAAGGGCTGGGAAGAAGCTCTGGGAACGACTCTGGGATATTGGCAGGCAACAATCTGAATGTGAACACGTGGTGTGGCCTGGCAGGAAAGGCAGCCAACATCTCCTGTGTGTGTTCACAGGGGCATGGCATGCAGAACAAGTCCCTCTCTCTATGGCACTCATGAAGCCACAGCAAGATCTGCATCAAGTTTTGGGCCCTGCGACGCAGGAAAGACATGGACAAACTGGAAGGAGCTTTTGGAAGGCCTCAAGGCATTGGGGGTGGAGTCCTTGGCAGCATGAGCAGAGGCAGGGGGAGCTGGGCAGCTTCAGCCTGGAGAAGAAATGGCTTTAGGGGTACCTAACAGCCCCTTAGTGCCCACAAGATGTCATTGAGGACTCCTCACAGTGCTGCAGGATGGCAGAATGCAATGCAAATGTGCATAAGAGAAATGAGAGTTTCAGACTTGATATAAGGAAAAGCTTTTTCCCCATGAGGACAATAACAAACACTTAGCATGAGTTACAGGTATTACTGTTTAAGTCAAGGATTCTGCTATCCTGGCATATCACATCGACAGCAAAACAACAAACTTACTCAACAGTCCTTTCTGTCTAAGAATAGATTCATCTTACTTCATCAGCCACCTCACTTTTTTAATCTTCTCAGTAAAATACCATGATAACAGGATTATGCACATCACCATATGAAACCCTGTGTGTGTGACCTCTAATATAATACTTTTGTATTGATGACTAATTTGGCAGGAGAATGCACCAGCACATTTGTAGGGAGTGAAAGAAATCAGGATCTATGAGTCAGGACTCTCTTCTTTTCATATGGTCCCCTTTACACAGGATGCAAACACAAGATATTTTCAGTTATCCAAGGAATTTATGTACAAAGGTTTCATTTCTGTGGGTTAAACACTGAACTTCATTGTAATTCTAAGAAAATTTCACCTTAAAGTCCCTCATGTAACAGAACTATCTGCAAGCATGAGCATCTCTGTAAGGGTCTAACTGGAAACGACGAACGATCATGGTTATGAAAACTTTTAGCCACCCTTGCCTCGTCACTGTGTCAGAACTTGACTCCTGTAGGCTGGGAATGGACAGGGGGTGTAATGCAGGAGGGCTCTGCAGAGGGACC
>NW_008654230.1:0-336 GCF_000695815.1 Acanthisitta chloris | reverse complement strand
CATGGGTGCTTCACCTTCCCCCTGGGTTATATATGACTCCTTCAGCAGCACCCATGGGTGCTTCACCTCCCCCTCGAAGTATCCATGACCTCCCCAGCAGCACCCATGGGTTCTCCAGGCCCCCCCAGGGTATCCGTTGGCACTCCCAGCAGCACCCATGGGTGTTCTGACTCCCCTGGGACTCCCATGGACCCTCCAGGAGCACCCATGGGTGCTTCACTTCCTTCCTGGGTAATATATGACCCCCCAGGAGCACTCAGAGGTACTCAGACCCCCTGTGATCCCCGCAGCCCCCACTGGGTATCTCATACCCCCTCCAGCAGCACCCATAGGTGC
>NW_008654229.1:79445-96240 GCF_000695815.1 Acanthisitta chloris | reverse complement strand
AAAACGGACATACAAGAATGGAGACACTGACACAACCATTCTACAGTGCAATATCATATTACTAATGAGTAGATTTATAGTCTGTGTGGGAATCTGATGAGGTTTCTTCCTCATAATTTTTTTAAATTTTTATCTACATCCTTCAAAGATAATTCATTTGTTTTTAAATATCTTTGGGGTTTTATTCCGTTATATTTTTAATAATTCTTACCTAGGGTTCAGGCTGAGTTTGTAGCATCAGTAGTTTGTGCCAGCATCCTTTCAGTAAGTCATATCTGGTTTGACGTATTATACTACAGTTTTTCTGGGGGTTTCTCTGTGTGCACTTAACGATGGCATTTTAGTTTGGAACAGGAATGAGCATTTGACATACAGCCAAAAACTGAGCTACTCTGAAGAAAACCCCACTGAACTGTCTTTGAGTTTAGTCATGAAGTCTTCAGCACTGTTTTGCTCTACAAAACCATTTTTGTTTTGTCATGATACTTGCCAAGAGTTAAGATCTCTGTAATGCAAACCCCACATAAACATAATCACTCTTCCACTTTCAAGAATGATGGTAACACTTTTTTTCTTTTTCTTTTTTTTTTTCCCTCTTGACTGCAGTTAGGTTTTGGCTAGGTCCTGAATGTCTTCCCTGAAAGAGGCCCCTGCTCTTTTACCTAGCTTTGTCAGCTCAAATGCAAGGGTCACCCCTATAGAAATGTTTGTCTTCACTTTGGGCTCTGTACTTCATCAGCCCTGTTTCCTTTCTCTTTGGTTCCTCTCCCTACCAATGCCTAAAGGCTTTTTTTTCCATCTGGCTAAATAATAGAGTACCTCCTTGTCAGCTCTCAGCTTCCTCTTTCCACCCAGGTCCCTTCAGGAATGAGCAACTTAGTGCTCTGCAACAAGGTCTCTGTTGGCACTTATAGGAAAATAGTTACAAAAGAAAAGCAAATTGCAATCAAAAACAGAATGTAAATTGAACTCTGAAAAAAGATTATTTACAAAAGGTAGGAAGAATTGACAGGCTACTTAATTCACTGAATTTATTTACATATCCTATTATGTATTAGCATACTATAGAATAAAAATATTTTTCTTGTGATTACACCATTTTATGCAACTTTTTCTTACATTAATTTTCCCACACTGGATGCTGCTCACAGTATTAACACGATTGTTTTATATGTATTCTTAAGTAGTTCAGCATTTTTGACTTTTATATATAAACATACAAGTATTTTCACCAGGTTATTTAGTGCCTTTGCAGAAATGTTATATATTCAGCAGATGCTATATGTTCACAACTTATTTATTCATCATTGCAGTCAAATTTTCAATGAAGCATGAAAAGGTAAATTTAGGTATTTAGAGCTCTTTGTCAAGAAGGAGGCAGCTATTGGTACTTGTAGCCATAAAATGTCTCCAATCTTAACCCATGTTTTAAAAGACCTGTACTGAATATCCCAAATATGACCTACTTTCCACCAGAATTTTCACTTAATCAACATAGATAGGATGCAAAATATGTTAACTTTACAAATTTAGAGTTTCTAAAGAATGCCAGATTAATGATGGCTTCAGATATAATAGAATCATAGAATGCTTTGTGTTGGAAGGGACCTTAAATATCATCTAGTTCAATTTCTTCTGCTATGGGCAGGGAAAGCTTTCACTAGACCAGGTTGCTCAAAGTCCCATCCAATCTGGCACTGAACACTTCCAGGGACTGGATGTCCATAACTTCTAGGGGCAATCTGTTCAGGTGACCCATGACTCTCAAAGAAAAGGACTTCTTCCTAAGATTCAGTCAAAACCTTTCAGTTTAAAGTCATTCCTTCTAGTTCTGTCACTATATGCCCTTGTAAAAAGTCTTTCTGCATCTTTTGTGTAGGCCCCCTTTATGTATTTGAAGGCCACAATTAGGTCACCCCACAGACTTCTCTCCTCCAGGCTGTACAATCTCAACACACCCTTTCCTCACAGAAGAGGTGCTTCATCCCTCTAATCATCTTGGTGGCCCTCCTCTGGACTCACTCCAACATTTCAATGTCTTTCCTGTATTGGGGACCCCAGAGCTGGCCACAATAGCCCAGGTGGGGTCTCATGAGAGCAGAATAGAGGGGCAGAATCACCTCGCTTGACCTGCAGGCCACCTTGCTTTTGATGCAGCACAGGACACAACTGACTTTCTGGGCTGTGAGTGCACATTGCTAACTCATGTCCAGCCTCTCACCCACTGGCACCCCCAAGTCCTTCTCAGCAGGGCTGCTCTCAATAAGTTCATCCTTCAACCTGTATTGATACCAGGGGTTGCCCCAACCTAGGTGCAGGACCTTGCACTTGGTCTTGTTAAATTTCATGAGATTCCCACGAGCCCACTTCTGGAGCTTGTCCAGGTCTCTCTGTATAGCATTCTACCCTTCAGGTGTGTCAAATGTGCCATTCAGCTTGGTGTCATCCACAAACTTGCAGAGGGTGCACTTGATCCCTTTATCTATATCATTAATGAAGATATTAAGTAATACTGGTCCAATTATGGACCCCCAAGGGACTAAACCACTTGTCACTGACGTCCATAGGAGCTCTGAGCCATTGACCACTCCATATCAAATAACTTAACAGGCAATTTGATGAAATTTAGATAAATATCTCTATTAATTCAAGATGTGCTTAATTTTAGGAGAGTGGAAGTGTTAATTGAAAGCTTAATCATATAACAAGAATGATAGAAATTTTAGGTTTTTTCTTTATCTGAAGTGTATTGTGGTTAACATACAGGTAACATACTGGTAAGCTACAGTTTCTTTTTGTTGCCAAGCAAGCCCTGTGGAAGCATTTTTATTTTTCTTTGTAAGCAGATAGTGTGTGACCTTATCACTTGGATAGACTCCTTAAATAATTATTAAAGTGTGGTATAAACTGTTGTCAATGTTCAGCAGCCCTATGTTTCTCTCTTTATTGTCAAGTTATTGTGCAGTTGACTTTGGGTCTGCAAGTGACATGTATAGGTGGAGACCCTTTGGTACATACTAACTGGTTGCTGCAGTGCTAAGCCTCATACCAAGACTTAGGTATATGTCCCTGGAATGGACTTGAAAATACATGATTTCCAGCTTGAAGAAATAATTTGACTTTAACTTAACCTTCAATGAAATCCATGACTAAAGTCCATTCTTAGGTGAGTGCCATGAAGTCAGTGAAATTAATTTCATGTCAGAAGTGAACTGATCTTAATGTGTTGTGCCAGAGAATGTTGGTATTATAATGCCTGTTTGCACTAATTTAATATTTTATTTTATACCAAAGTAAGCTATACTGTTGCTTCCAGATCTGACAGATTTATGAGAAAGTGTTTTAAAACTCTCTCTTAGGAAAAAATATTAAGAAATTCATCCTTGTAAGTGCAAGGATGCCTATCCTAAAAGATTGACTTAATCAATATAAGCCTGAATTTGGCTAATATATTTGTATTATTCATTTGAAATGATTAAATACTTGGATGTTTGGCAAATAAGACCACTCCAAAGACCTAGTTGACTCATTTTAAAGAATATCATGATTTGCTTAATTTAATGTAATTGTTTTCTTCCCTATACCTGAGCACTCTTCTCAGCAGTTATTTTTAAAATGTTAAAAGATGCATCTTATCTTTGAAACTGTATCTTATGAAGAGTACCTTTAAGTTGTATTCTAAGTTTTTTAGAAAAAAAAGATTTTCTTAGTAATATCCTGTTCAGTTAATTCAGCACCAAATATAGAGAACAACAGAATGTTTCAAATGACACCCATTCCCTTCAAGCACTGATGAAAATATGTAATAAACATATGGTGTTTTTATCTATCTATTATGGTGCTATTATAAATCATCTCTACAGATGATGAGATATTTTTTCAGGTATACCATTTACATATTGGAAGTGTTCCATTAAAAACATCTTGGGTTCAATTTTATTTCGTTAAAAACAGGACGGAAATCCATAGGGATCCTTCCTGGGTTCCTCTTGGGGTTGTCCTGTTGTTAAAGTCTCAGGAAGGGGGGAAGTTGCCAAGGAGGCTCAGTCATCCCCTAGGTAACTATGCAGCTCTGCAGGGTGCAGAGCTCTCATGTCAGAGCTCCTTCTAGTCTCACTGTTGACACCACAGCCCTGAGGCCACATTTGGACTCACCTCTAGATTTTTCTAAGTGTTCCAATACCATCTTAATCATGCAGCCATCTCATCCTTGTCAGACCACTGTGACTTTTCCATAACAACAAAATAGTTGCATACACTGGCTAGAACCGGTGGCATTCCAGAAAGTTCTGTAATCTGAGTATTTGGCTCTTGACCCAGTCACTCTTCTGACTCTAGACAGACAAAATGGTTTCAAGGTATTTTATGAAAATCTGGTAGGATTGACAGACACCTGGAAAAACTGAACAGCATATTCCTATATATTACAATGGAACACCTTGGAAACTATGGTGTCAAACACAACTTTCATATCTACAGATTTTTGTCAGAATATTTTTGGACAACTACACAATCATTTATTTTTAGGTTGTTAATAAGATTGTCTCTGGGTTATAAGCTATCTCTAAAAGACACTACAACAATCTAAAATAAGTTTGCATACTTAGGGACCTTCATATCTGTGAGAAAGAGGCAAATTAAAAGAAAGGCTAGAAAAATTACAAAGCTTATATATTTATTGCTTGAACAATTTCCAGATATCCTAATGAAAACTCTGTGCCTTGTAATCCTGAATATTATATAAAAACTCCTAAGAACAAACTTAACTTTGAGGACTAGTGTAGATCATACTGAAGGTGTCTTAAGAGAGCTTTTAGCACATGAATAAGATGATCTTTCCCAGTACACAGGACCATTTCCCTACCTTATTCAAATCACATGCACAGAGAGAAATAAATTCATAACTTTGCATAATATTGTGGCAAAAAATGTCCTGCAAATGCACCCGCAAGTACAACTCTGATTAAGATTAAAGTTTATCTTATTATACTCTAGCTAAGAGGATCATTATATTATATACTGTGCCATGATTAAACTGCTTTTTCTTGAAGTAGTTTGAATTTATGTTCAGACAGCTTTTATATTCATAAGCTCACAACACTACTCCACATATCCCCAGAGAGCAACCCAGGAAACACTATTCAAAGGACTGGCACTTATTCTACTAAAATGTGCATTACTCTCAGTACTGTAGTAACTCTAAGTCAAATACACATAAACCCCTCTATATAACATGCTCAGTTTCAGATGTGATGTGGATTAACCTTTAAAACAGAAAGAAATCATCTGCTGCAGAACTGCATAAGGCAATTTGATTAATACAGTGGTCTCAGTCCTGCCATCTGAAGGCAGCAGAGATTTTGGCTGCTCTGTGATTGTAAGACTGACCATAAGTGGCAGGAAAAAAAAAATAAAACAAAAGAGATAGCTTCTGCCTATGCTTTTATCATTTTTTGTTCAGACAATTTGAGGTTTTGCTTTGTGCAAAGAATGAAATTATGTCTGTAGTCAGCCTCGACTTCAGATATAATAATATTCTGTTGGGTGATAAAAATAGCAGGATTAGACTTAGACAATGTGTGGACTTGCATATATTCAAATTATTTTTTTTTTTTTGACTAGCTGGAACTAATAAAACAGATTTTCAAAGCAAATATTCCATCCCACCAATTTAACTAAAATGCTAACAGGAAAGGTTTTGGATAATATCAGGTAAAAAGTTCAGTAGAGACTTGAGGGATGTTTAGACCCTGTAATGGAGCACAGGCAGAGACCTGACCTGAGTGGGCACTTCCACTTCATGCAGAACAAATTGGCAAGGAAGGTAGTTGTTTGGTCCCAAAAGGAGCACAGTTACATAAGAATAGCTCCATCTCTGCAATAATAAACCTTGCCTCTCAGGTGTTTTCTTAACAGTGCTTTTGTAAATGTTGATATTGTGCCACATATCATGTAACAGCAAATACAAAGAATTTTTTCTAGTCCTAAAATGAATATAGCAACTCTTGCACATTTAGGTGAACTCAGGAGCACTATAACAAGAGCAATCATATTATTTGCAGTTTTGATTATTTCCTTTTTCTCCTTCAGCCACTTGTTTTTCTAATGAGGCTTAATCTTTATGGTAGAAATTCCAATGCTCAGCACATTATGTAGGTAAACAAGGCCTTTGGTATTTGGCTATTTCTGTCCTTTGAACATAAAGAGAAAAACTCAGCATTCCGGATTGTCACTTCTGATACATCCATTCTTCTTAGTTGGGAAGCTTGTCCTATATGTTAACAGACATTTATTGTTGATATAAAAGGGTTTGCCAACATACTGTGAGAATGAAACATACTGTGGCTAGAAATGGACCCAGGAGAGGTATGTATTTCCTTCTTTCTCAAGACCTAATAGGGCTTCTGATATGTTAAATTTGACAGGTCCATTTTTTTCCCTGTGCAATATTTATCAAATAGCCAAAATCTCTGAACTTTAAAGCAATCTCACCATGTTATTCCGAACATGAAAACTTTTAGGAAAGTCCTGAACTGTTTATTCCTCCTCCTATAGATTAACATATAACATCCTGTATGGGTCATTTTTACATCCATCTTATTCCCCATAGATTCTAAGGTTAATCAGAAGAGTAGGAATAATTTTTCAAATTTTTTATAAGTACAAATCTGCTTTCCAGGTTCAAATAATGGCAGAGACATCTTTCAGTAGATCAAGGTGCTCAAAGCTCCACCCAGACTGATCTTGAAGTTTTTCAGTGCTGGGGCAGCCACAACTTCTCTGGATCACCTGTTCCAGTGTTTCATCATGTTGAATTGACTGAATTGAGAAGAAGGCTTGCTTTTACCCAGGTAGTGAAATGTATCTAAAAATAAATTTCTCCTCAGCTTATTCAACAAAACAGTGGGTGAGTTGTTTTTGGCTTTTTCATTTATTCCTATATTTATTATTTGAGCAAAGACACAGAAATATCTGATGTACTCGATGCCTTCTTTGCCTCAGCCTTTACTGGTCATACCAGTCACCAAACATCCCATTCCAGGCCCCTGTGTTCAGGAAGAAAGTCTGGAAAAAGGAAGACACACTTTCAGTGGAGAAGGATCATGTTAGGAACCACTTAAACAAAATAGACATATTTAAGTTCATGGGACGTAATAGGGATGCCCACAAATGCTGAGGGAATTGGCTGATGTCATTGTGTGGGCAGTCTTGATTATCTTTGAAAGATCATGGAGACTAGGAGAAGTTCTTAAGTATCAGAAGGGAGAAAATAGCACTCCTACCTTCAACAAAAGCAAGAAATTCTGGAAATACTCCTGCAAGCCTTTTCAAAACAGAAGGACAAGAAGGTGACTGGAAGAATTCAGCATGGATTTTCAACAGGGAAATTATGCTGAATGAACCTGATAGCTTTCCATGATGAGGCAACTAGTTTAATGGATGAAGAAAGAGTAGTTGATGTTGTTTACCTCAACTTTAGTAAGGATTTTAATAATGTGTCCCATAAAATCATCATAGAAATGCTGCCAAATTGCAAGTTAGATAGTGGACAACAAGGTGAATTAAAAACTGGTTGAATGATTGTGCTCAAAGGTTTGTGTTAGTGGCACACTGGGGCCAAGACTGTTTAACATATTTATTAATGACCTGGATGCTGGGACAGAACACATCCCTAGCAATATTGCAGATGATGTAAAACTGGAATAAGTGTTTGATACACCAGATGGTTGTGTCACCATTCAGAAGGTGACCATTCAGAACCTTGACAATTCTGCAGATGACTGAGGAAAAGGCCTGACAGGAATCTCTTGAAGTTCAACTACAGTAAATGCAGTCTTGCACCTGGGAACTAGTACAAGCTGGGGCCAGATTGCCTGGAAAGCAAGTCTGCTACAAAGGGCTACAAAGATAGTGAAGAAAATGGAGAAGAGGAGAGGCTGAGAGGGCTGGACAGTTCTTCCTGAAGAAGGCTCAGCAGTGTAATAAATACATGATGGCATAGAAGGTGGAGCCAGGCTCATATCCGTGGTGGCACTGAAAGCAAAAGAAGCAATGGGCACAACCTGACATAAAGGAAATTGAATCTACAAATAACCTAGAAAATTAGAATTTATATTTTTTCCACTGTGAAGATGGTTAAACATTATAAGAGGATGGCTAAAGAGACTGTGAAGTCTCCATCATTACATCATTGAAGACATTCAAGGTATGACTAAACATGGTCCTGAGTAACCTGCTCTAGGTGACTGTGCTTGAGCTAGGAGTGGACTAGGCATTCTCCAGAGGTTCCTTGCAACATAAACTGTTGTGTGCTTATGTGATTACTCTCACTCATCTTCCCCATAACACATGTGCTCAAATACACTCACAGACACATATATTACACACATGCACACATCATACACACTCCATATATGTATTCGTTTGTTTCTACCGGTTTTTAGTAGTGTAAAAAGGAGTATCTCCCTGTTAGCTTAGATTAATTAAGTAAGCAGTGACAGTGCTATAAGCAAGCTGGTGGCAACATGTGATATGGATTTATTTTTCTTAAACTGCTGTGTTTACTTTCAGGATTTAAAAGAAAACACCAGTTACTTTTGCTCATTCTAATGACTAAGTTTTGTAGTAGATTTCATTCCTGTTCTGTGGTTATGTTTTTGCATATATAAATGTGTAATATGTTTTTGTTTACAAAAAGCAAAGCAGTGGTCAAAACTAAAGTTTTGAAAGGGAAATTAAGAGATCATCCAGCTTGTCTTGAACATAAAATGTTAAATCATGAAAAATTCGTATTCAAGATGATTGCTTGTGATAGTTCACTTTTGAAATAATATGTTTTCATTGTTTCAGAAAGCACACATGCAATGAAAACTTTAGTGACTTACATGAAAAATTGATACCTTTGGGAACAAAGCAAATGTTAAAAGTACTATATGTTTGCTTACACATCTCCCATGAGGACTATGTTGTCTACAAATACAGTTGCAACTGATATGAGAGGCAGATCTTTTACTGCAGTATGAGGTTTTACTAATCAAAGACTTCTATAGTCATATTACTTCTGAACTGGTTTGGGTATACAGCTAGTATAGTTTAGCACACTAAGTAAATTACACAGTCCATGATTTATTAGTTTGTGGAAGAAACAGTTCGGTGAAACTATAAATGTTACAGACTGAAAATACAGAAATAATTGAAGTTGTCTTTCTTGATGGGCTTTTTCTAGTATGTACTGGTTTCCTCTTCTTTTAAAATGAGAAGGATGTGAACAGCTGTCATAAGGCACAGTTACATGTCAACATTCATTTCTTTTTTTTTCCCCACAAATCCTTGATTATTCCGAGTGAAAAAAAACCCTCTTAATGTTTTGTCAATTGTGCATTATTAAGAGGTGTGGTTTTCCCCCTGGAAAACTTTATTTTTTTGTCACAAAGTTTTGATTCCAGTAATAGCAACAGACACATAAAATTAATCTGTTCAGAAATCTAGTACTTATATCACTTCAGTATCAAAATTACGCCATGTAATTTTTTAACCTGACAGTACCAAAGATTTTTTCCATGACGAATCTTTCATTCATCAGAACATGGACAGTCCATGCTTCTGTGACAGTTAAAAATTGAACTTTAGGTGTTGAAGGCTTGGAAGAGCTGAAGAAAATCTTGGCAGACATTGTGAGGAAATGGTAGAAAGTGTGTCTTCAAGATCTAAGTGAGACAGTTGATTTTTACTGCAATGGATGATTCAATATTGCAGAACAGCTTCTATTCCCCATATTAAGCAGTTTCCAAAGTGAGTTGTGGTAGGGAAGCTTCATATTGCAATCCAGTCTGAAGTTGACTAATCTCTAGTGGTGTTTGCATTATGTTGTCATGGAAATCTTTCTGTTGGAAGAGGTTAAATGCACCTGGACTAAATTACTAGTTTTACTATGGGTTAGTGTTATTCAGGTGAGTTTTGGTAGTTTGGGGTTTTTTTTGTTGTTTTTTTGGTTTGGTTTGGATTGGGTTTTTCTGTGGGCTTTGGCTATTACACAGACTTAGCTCTGAACTCTGCTGCCTCCTTCAGGCCCAGGTTAAAGATGTGAACAGAAGACTTCCTACCACAGTACAGGCCTTGGATTATTATCAATTTTTAATTTCTCATGTAGGCAGTGCTGAAGTTGAAACAAGAGACATTCTGGGCCTTGCAACAGCAGCTTAAAGTATTAGGAGGCCAAGCAGTGTTGCCCTCTATCTTTCCAGTTGAACAGAATTTTGAGGGAAGAAACAGGAAGAGCCATCATATCAGCATCTGGCTCCAAGATTGAATTTTGGGGTTTTTTTTATCATGGTCTGATTACATGACACCAACACTATTGGCAACAGGTGGACTGCACCTGTCTCAATAGGGGAAAAAGATTGAAAGATATTGAAAGATATTCAAATTAGATTTGAAGGGCAAAAGGGATGAAACCAGCCTCAATAGACAATGCTTGAGGGACAGTGTGCTAGGGAGGTCCTTCACTCTCTCTCTCTTCAGTGGAAGTAGGGCATGGAGACCCATGTAGTAGCAAATTCATAAGGGTTATTGATGTCTTAGGAACCGTGGAAGTTTCTGAGAATGGTGACATAGAAATTAAGGCTTCTACCCCCAAAAAAGATTGTGGCGTCTGTAGCCCAGTTGAAGTGCATCTACACCAGTGCACACAATATGAGCAACAAACAGGAGGAGCTGAAAGTCACTGTGCAGTTGAAAAACTATGACATAGATGCCATCATGTAAACCTGGTGTGAAAATGCACACAACTGGACTGCAGCACTTCAGAAGGGATATACAAAGAAGGAGAGACATTGGGGTAGCCCTGTCTGTGAGGTAGCGGTTTGACTGTTTAGAGCTTGATGATAGTGATGATAGGGAGGAGTGTTTATGGTTAAGAATTAGGGAGAAGACAACAAGGGAGACATCCTGGTGGGAATCTGTTATAGACTGCCCAACCTTGATGAAGAGGCAGGTGTTTGGAGAAGTCTCACAATGACTAGACCTTTTTCTCATGAGGTACTTATCACATCTGCCAGAAATACAACACAGGACAGAGGAAACAGTCCAGGAGGTTCCTGGAGTGTGTGGAAGACAACTTTCTGATGCAGTTGGCTAGGAAATGCTTGCCACTGGAGTGGGCTTGTTGTCTGTGAACAGAGAAGGACTGGTGTATGATATGATGGTTGGAGGACTTCTTGATTATAGCAATCAGAAAATGATAGAGCATCCAATTCTTAGAAAAGTAAGGAGATGGGGTCAGCAAAACTACCACCCTGGACTTCCAGAGGGTAGACAGCCTCTTTAGGATGCTGGTTGACAGACTCACTTGAGAGACAGGTCCAAAGGGCAAAGCAGTCCAGGAAAGCTGTGCATTCTTCAAGAAGGAAATGTTAAAGGCATGGAAACAAGCCATGTGCCAAATGATGCACTGCTAGTGAAGAAAAGCAGCCTGTCTCAACACAGTGCTTTGGCTGGAACTCAGGGGAAAAAAAGAGAGTTTATGACCTTTGTAAGTAGGGGTAGAAAAATCAGGAGGACTACAAGGATGTTGTGAGGCTATGCAGGGAGTGTATTAGAAGGGCCCAAGTAGAACTTAATCTGTCTATTGCCATAAAAGAAAAAAAGTTTTAAAAAATATATTAGCAGAGAAGAAGGGCTAAGGAAAATATCCATCCTCTGTTGGATTCTGGGAAAACATAATGACAAATACTTGGGGACAGGTTTGTTTAGTATATTTATGAACATAGGTACTATACAACAACTGACTCATTTGGAAGATGGATTATAAGTACCATATACCAAGTTCTCAGTCTTTTGAAGTCTGAAAATGAAATGGCTGTTGTTTATAATAGTGCCTGTTCTTTTAATGACAATGTTCACATACCAGATTAAAAATATTGCAGTAGAATAAGTACATCAAATTTGCCACCAGCTTGCTCATGTATATGACAAGGGAAATAGCAGATATCAACAAAGAAATGATACTAGTAATCATAGTATCTTGAATTTATTAAAAGTTCCTTTACTTGTTGGATACATAGTGGCCCTCCAATTATTAGTACAGTTCTAGGATTCCAGTGTGAAAATTTTCTTTCTCAAAACAGCATAAGTTACCATTACTAGAAGGACTTCAGTATGGCTACTTTATAACCATACAGTTGATTTAAATAAAAACATTTTAAAAGATGAAACTTTAATAATGTATGCATTTAATAGAATGTATTTATTAATCTGTTGATAAAGACAACGAAAACAGATTTAACATTTCTGCAGACCTGAACTAGATTCTACATTTAATCACTGCATGATTACGTATATGGAAATTCAAAGTTCTATTAATAGCATTGTATCAGTTTTCCAAGTAAAGCATAAGATTTAACTGTGTGAATTCTAGTAATGTCAAAGTGACTCACAAGCCTGCAAAACTGCATTTGGAAATGTAATGCTTTGTGTCAGAAGAAAAAATCCATGGTAAATACAAAATGATCTAAAAGTTAAAGTAAACACATTTGAAAGTAAAATTTTAACAGAATAATTTCACTGACACATACAATTTTGTGAAAGTGGCCTGGAACAATTTCTTGAAGTCTATGGTATAAAAAATGAAGCTTTTGGACAGTTTCAAGTGTCATTTTCAAAATATTTGCAAATATGAAATGTGCTATGTTCTAGTTTTCTTGAGTATTTTTTCTTATATCACTTTTTTTCAAAGTCATAGGAAATAAAGAGTAGTTATACTTTGCACAGTTTTTATTTTTGCAGACAGTGTGTCATCTTCACTAAATAAAGGTAGTAAATATTTAAATATTCTGGACTACAAATGTAATGCATTAATGAAGAAATAATAGAACTCCATTCTGTGTGTCTGCTTATTAGAGGCCTATATAGTCACTATTTGTATCAATTGCTATTAAAATTTTAAATCCAGTTTAACATATATCAATTAACTCTACTTTTAACAATAAATTACTTTCTTAATCTAAGATAGGCTTATTGACCATAATTTAATGTATAAAGGAGAAATGCAATCTGTTTATCAAGTATAAATGCTATTTAAATTAGTTTCTTCTTTTCCATCTTTTGCATCTCAGATTAATTTAGAATAAAGTATAAAAGCTGAAAACCTATGTCTAGTGCTTCTGATTGTAGGTGGGATTTAAAAACAAGACTAAATTTAAGTTTTTTGAAATTATGTTGGATAATATTCAAAACCACACAAAGCTGATCTGAAAGTAGTAATAAACTGGATTAGTAACATTTGTTCTGTGTTAAATTGTTTCTTCTGCTGCTAGGGCAAAGGGATGTGAAAATACTTCCAGAAGTGGAAAAAGAGCCATATTGGTTGTGTTCCTGTAGATATTAAAAATTACATTGCTAGCATGATATCCCAAAATAAAACATTCTCAGAACTGGATTTGCAGACTGAAGGTGTTCATACATACACTCATATCCAGATGAAATTATCCTCTGATTACACACAACTAAATTTCAAATAACTTCATGTTTGCATCATGAAGGAGAAACTATCCATCCAATGGCTATCTCAAATTAATGATTATCAGCCTTTCCTCTGGGAGCTGTGTCTTGAGATAGGAATAGGAAATATAAATGGGAAAACAACTAAGTTTCCAGAGTCATGTGAATGACATTTCCAGGGGCAGGATTTGGCTTGAAAATCATTGAGGCAATCCTGCTTTCTATTGGCAGACCTCAGTGGTTGTGACTAGACATAATCAAAACTCAGCTGAAGCTGTAATGGGCCCAGTACTAAAGGTGAGTAGAAGGGATCTGCACATGGCAACTGGCCTCATGTGTCTTTGGTATACATAATCCATTTTGCATGCAGACCAATTCACAGATGTCCCACATGGACCACTTCTGATGGAGGTTTTAAACCTGTTAAAATCAAGGCATTTATAGACTTCTCTACTTTGCTTTCTCCCTTCAGAGAAGTTTGTTACTGGAAAATGTAATTTATGGGTGTACTGAATCTTTACACTGAATTTTCAATTCCCAGTGACATTAATAGAAGCTACGTATGCACAGATTGAAGTATGATTTGAGATTCAGAAAGTAAATGCATGAAAAACTTGGCTTGTTTTTGACTTGTTTTTTAGGGCCAGTGCTCTTTAATATTTTTATAAATTATCTGGATGCAAGAATCATTGCATCCAGAGTATGCAATTGCACATTGAGTATGTTGCTGATGTCACAATACAAGGAGGGACTGTGGACTTCTTTTGAGGGTAGAGAGGTCAGTCTACAGCTTCCTTAAGATGCAATAGCAGAGCAGGAGGTGCTGATCTCCTCTATCTGGTGACTAGTGACAGGACATGAGGAAATGGAATGAAGACGTGCCAGGGAAAATTCAGACTTGACATCAGTAAAAAGTTCTTCACTGAGGTTGTTGGCCACTGGAATGAGTTCCTCAGGGAAGTCAGCACTAAGCCTGTCAGTTAAAGGAACATCATAGTCATATGGTTTAGTTTTATGTAGTCCTGCAAGGAGTAGACAGTTGAACTAGAAGATCCTTATTGGTCCCTTGCAACCTGAGATATTCTATAATTCTATACTGTTCAGTGTTAAGAACAACTAGAAAAATTCTGTCACCGCCAGTGTTATCTACTATATAACCAGCACTGAAAAAACAGATGCAAATGACTGGAAGTGACATATTATTTCCCAGTCACAGAGACATGTCCTGTTGGAGGTGTTCAACTTGAAGAACCAGAGAAGAGACAAGAAAAGTAAAGAATGATGTAGAGAGCAGTGCTTTAGAGACATGAAGGATAGTCCTTTTTAATAGACAAGTCTCCACATGAAGTAGTGAAGAAGATTAAAGCAAACTGAGTTTTTTTTTAAATAACTGAATGCATATGAATGATTTTGAGTTTTCAGACTATTTTAGTTCTGCATCAGATAAACAAAGAAAGACATACCACATGCTGCCATGAGCCAACAATTTGCTCTTGTGGCAAAGAAGGCTAATGGTATCTAGGGCTGCATTAGAAGGTTTGTTGCCAGCAGGGACTGAAGTCTCTCTTCTACAAGAAAGAGGGAGTTGTGACTTTACAGTTTGGAGAAGAGAAGCCCTGGGGACATCTATCAACAGACATAAATATCTGAAGGGAGGCTGCATGGTGGGCCAAGTGAAAGAAGCAATAGGCACAAACTGAAACACAGGAGATTCTTTCTGAACATCAGTAAACACCTTTTTTACTGTGAGAGTGACCAAGCAGAGGTGCAGATTGCCCAGGGAGTTTGTGGAGCCTACATCCTTGGAGATATTTAAAAGCTGCCTGGACATGGTCCTGGACAACTGACTCGAGGTGGCCCTGCTTGAGTCCAAGTGAAAGAAGCAATAGGCACAAACTGAAACACAGGAGATTCTTTCTGAACATCAGTAAACACCTTTTTTACTGTGAGAGTGACCAAGCAGAGGTGCAGATTGCCCAGGGAGTTTGTGGAGCCTACATCCTTGGAGATATTTAAAAGCTGCCTGGACATGGTCCTGGACAACTGACTCGAGGTGGCCCTGCTTGAGTAGGAGGTTGGACCAGATGATCTCCTCCCTTCTGACATGGTGGGCCAAGTGAAAGAAGCAATAGGCACAAACTGAAACACAGGAGATTCTTTCTGAACATCAGTAAACACCTTTTTTACTGTGAGAGTGACCAAGCAGAGGTGCAGATTGCCCAGGGAGTTTGTGGAGCCTACATCCCTGGAGATATTTAAAAGCTGCCTGGACATGGTCCTGGACAACTGACTCGAGGTGGCCCTGCTTGAGTAGGAGGTTGGACCAGATGATCTCCAGAGGTCCCTTCTGACCTCAACCATTCTGCAATTCTGTGAAATCCCACCAGCAAACGATTGTGTCTAAAACTCCAGTAGTAAATATACTGAAGGTACCATTTTTAGGAGATGTGGATAGGCCTCTTAAATGTGTTTCAGATACTTTTGTCAATACAAACTTATTTTTTTCATGTAAACACTTCCTTTTGGAATCAGGAACATTTAGTTTGCTCATTTATCATAAAAAATTTGCATAGTTTATATATACATATTTTCCACTGTATGCTGAACAAACTATCAATACCAAAAGGATATCATAAGGCACAGAAATCCCAAACACTGTAAGAAGAAAAATTATTATACGAATTGTAAAATAGCCAGCTTTATAAGCTCTCAATATTTTATCATAGCAAGAAAAGCAGCCTGATACACTTTTTCTGTGATAGGTAAGATTATGATATACACAGAAATATGATATGCAAAATACATAGTGTATGATCAATAGATTATGAAAGATACAGAATACATGTAATACATTGGTACACATAGGATCGCTGGAAAGATGCCCAGTTCCCATGTTTTATTCTGATAGAATGCAAAGAGGTGCCAAGACTCTATTTTCACTCACTTTAATGGAAGCTTTGCCCTCTTAATGTTCCTTGAAAAGGCATTAAATATCATACAAAGATTGGACCTAAACTCTAATTTGGGTGCATTTTAATTTATCAGATAAGGTAATTAGAGAGTAGACATTTTGAATTCAGCTTCTTTAGAAGTTTCAAATAGCTTCATCCCTGCATAACTGAAGGGGCTTTTTTTGGACACACTTCCAGTTAAGAATGTCTTTATTAATTAAAAGTGAAATTTTGGTACCCTTTTAGTTAGTGGAAATCTGATTTCAGTAGATCTATTTGTTTTTTGTCTGCTTAGGGCCAAATGTTGTTGCATTTAATAACTGCTAGCTTTATACTGATATTTTATA
>NW_008654229.1:68831-79412 GCF_000695815.1 Acanthisitta chloris | reverse complement strand
AAAAAACCAAAAAACTCTTCCTGTTTCTAGTATCGTCCTCTGTTCATGTTTCTTTAAAGCTAATTTTCTCTAGATTTTCTTGAAATTAAAATCTTGAATACATTTTTAAAGTTTACTTAGAGTCAAACATTGCTCCTTCAAGTTCATCTCACTTTTATATCCAGAAAACTATGAATTGTCCTATGCTATAAAAGGTAAATAATAATAATAAAAAAAAGAGATTTAATTTTATCTGAAATCCTCAAGGAACAGAAGGAGTTGTATACAGTTCTTTAAACTTTATTCCCTATATCTTATTGGTTTTCTTTGCATTCAACATATGCATGAAATATATGAAAGCATTTTTCGTTCTTGTTTTGAAGAAGAAAGTAGGGAGAGTTACACTGAACCTGTTATGAAATCTAAATCATTTATGAGAGAAAATGGCTTCTAAATGTAGAAAAAGAGTTTCTGAAGAGTATAGACCACTTAGAAGATTTTTTTTTCCTGTTTACATTCAGGAGGAGAAGCTGTTATTGTGTAGAGTGTTTCATCTGCTCAGTGTAGCATTAAATAAATATCTCTCTGCAGGTTATCACTATGCCAGCAGGGAGCTAAGATGCATATGTGCACAAGTGTTTTCAGTGTATAAAAAAGAAGAAGCAAACTATATGTTTGAGTATGGAGTTAAACAGGTAATGCAAAGAAATATGGGAGAAACCTATTCCTGCTCTATGTAATATACCTCTGAATGTCATATACTGTACACCCCAAGCTATGTGGTAGACTGAGATTTATGTTCATACAGAATCTGGTTAAAGGCACAGAGAAGGCACTTATGCTGGGATGTCTTAGCATGTCAAGTTTCTGTCAAAACCAGTTAATGCTTGCATCTGGTGTGAGTGAAGAATCTGTTTTAATTTAGAATTCTATTTACTTGTCAGTCACAACTTTTATTTTCTTTTAATTTATGAACATTTCTTTCCATCATTTTAATAAGAATAATGGATTTTTTTTTAGTACCACATGACTAATTAAAGTGAGAAACTTTGTATGGAATACTATTTTACAATTTATCCCTGTGTAAATTAGAAACTTACGGCTCTTATATTTCCTGTCTGAACTCACCCAGTGTCCAGATTTGGGATGAGGAAACAAAACAACATTTAAGTGATTAGAGGCATGAAGACTGGAGGTTAAGCAGAGGATAGAGCTAAATATGGCTAAGTCAAAATATCAATAAGATAAATTCTTAGAAAATAGGTTGGGAAGATCTTCTTATTAACAGAGTAAACCAGGGTCTTGCCTCTAAACCTCCCTTAGATGTACGTCTTGTCCAGTTCAGCCTGTTTTCAGTAGAAGCAGAGGTTTGATGTGATTGAAACACAGGGCTAGATCCAAATCAAAAATTTACATTAAATGTGTCTGTGTTATGTGGCTTGAAGCCTCACTGCTTACAGTTTAGTTCCTTAAAGATCCCGAGTTTTTCCAGTAACGTTTCCTCATTACCTTCAGCCCTCTACATATAAATGGCAGCATCTCAGTAGGGATGAGTGTTTCCATATCTGTGTCATACCTACAGCTGTCTTTGATTGAATCTGGTAACACTGAACAAAAAAATGTCCAAATCCTAAATCATATGAGAAAATTGATCACTTTTGTATCTTACACTTAACATAGCAGAAACCATAATAGCCACTATTTCTACTTAAAAAGTGGTGAAGAAGGAAACACTGCCACCTATCACTTAATAGCTTTGTGGTTAAAGTGCTTACCCACCAAATCACTCATATTTGCAGCATTTTCAGCTGTGTGATGATGCTTTTCTACAAAAGTGTTAGGAACACTCCTGGTTAAAGTTGTGGGTCAATAAGACTAAGGTTGGTTTTGAATTTTTGTCTCTTAGTTTCTTATAACTGTTCTATTAACCACATTCTAAAAAGTGGACTTTTTGCACACTTCTGTGTTTCAAAAGAAATTTCAGACACAGATATGCCATAAGGATATTTCTGGACCAGTTGCATCTCTTTTTACAGATTTTAAGTATTTAAAAGAACTGAGGCTCTTAATATTATGATCTATAAATTCAATTTTGGAGCCATGTACATCTTTACCATACATTATTCATTTTTCAGTAACTTCTTTCCAGAACATAAAAGCTTAATACAGTGCGATTTGTACTACTTGCATCTACAATGTAAAGATATAACCTAGAAGCTGTTTCAGGGGATAAATACTTGTTAAATAACTTTACATGCCTATAGACACTAATAGATCATTTTAATTTAAAAAGGGAAGAAAAAACAGAACCAAACATCAAATTTTAAAAAAATGATAAAAGCAATATGAAATAAATTTCAAGTAATAGCATCTAAAATGAGGAGAAAAAAGGGCTAGATTCTGAAACAAGAGGATAAGATAAAAGATAGGGTGGCTGAGTAGATCTGTGAATTTTTATTGTTTGAAGAAAATTTCATTAAAAGAATGGACTTAATAATGACAGAGGCAAAGCCATTACCCTGCTCCTGTAAGTAATTTTTTATAAAGCACATTTTATCAACCTGAAATAAAAGCAATTCAATACAAATAACTAATGAGGCAGGTATCTGGCACATTGCATTTTAACTTTTTGCATCAAATTTACATCAAATTTTTTTGAATTGGGCTCAGTAGGATTAGGGTCTTTCAGAATCCATAGTTTCAAGCTGGAGGGAACCAGTAGGTGTTTGAATATCCTCAGCCTTGCAAGTGTTCAATAACTTGTATTCAGCTAAAATATGCCTTTGAAATGGTTCAGTCCTCTACTGAGGATTTCAGGAGCTGAAGAATCCATCTTTACTGCTGGAACTTTGTTTTACAACTTGAAAATTCACTTAATAAATTTCTATCATCTATATTTTTGACTGACATATGTACTCAGGCACTAGTTAAATCACCTTACTGTCTTTCTTTTGATAAATTAAATGGATTAAGTTTATTAAGTCTTTGACTGAAAGATATTTTCTTCCCCTCAGGAATAATTCATGTTAAATTTTGGGTTTTTTTCACTCCCGCAAGCTTTTAAATATTCCTTTTAAGATATGCTTACTGACTTCCGTATCTTAATATCTATTTCAGCAATATATCCTTATTCTTCTTATTTACACAGGAAAAAATCAAAAAAACCCTTTTTGTTACAAGTTGCCAGGGGAGTTCATGTTGTTTATGTGTGTGCTGGAATTATTTTTTTCCATAAACCATTGTTCTTTCCTAAAAATGTAACTTAAGCATTTGTTTGTGCCAAAGCCATTTGTATGAATGGGTCAGAGATCTGAAGTACTTTCATAACTCTGTATGAGCTCTTTGTCTTGCACATCAATTTGTACAGTACTCCAGGTGGGGTGTCACCAGAGCAGAACATGTTTGAGAATCACCTCCCTTGACCTGCTGACCATGCTTCTGCAGCCTGAATAGAGCTGGCTTTCTGAGCTGCAAGCTCAAATTGCTAGCTCGTGTTGAGTTTCTTGTCCAATAATATCCCCAAGTCCTTCTCCCCAGGGTTGTTCTCAATCCATTCTCCATCCAGGCTGGTTTTGTGCTTGGGTTTGCTCCCACCCACACAGAGAACCTTGCACTTGCCCTTAAAACTCATGAGGTTCACACAGACCCACCTCTCAAGCCTGTCAAGGTCTCTCTAGATGGCATTCTTTCTCTCCAGAGTGCACCACACAGCTTGTTGAGCAATCTACAAGCTTGTTGAGGGTGCACTCCATCCCACTATCTGTGGCACTGACAAAGATTGTTAAATAGTGCTGTGAATAACATTTTCCACTACAATGAGTTCAGCTACTCTCATGTCTTTTAAAACTGAGTTACAAAAATCAGGTCAGGTCTTCAGATTATAAATCATCATAGGTATATGAACTTTTAAGAGCTATGTTCAATTAAATTAACTAATGGTTCAGCACAAATAAAGTGTGTGAAAAAAATGCATTATGTTGATTATAATTTGTTGCACTGGTTACCATTTTTGAGAATAAATTCTTCATATTTATTCAGATATTTGAATAGTAAGGGCTAAAATTATTTGAAGTAGTATTTAAAAACTTCAGACAAAACAAAAATATCATTGTATAGATCTGATTTTTTATTTCTTTTACTAACTGCATTTTCTTCTGTGCTAATTTTATTACATCTCTCTGTTAGCAGTCAAAACAAAGTAAAGATACAGAAATTACGAATCAGATACCTAAAATTTGAGAAATAGGAGTCTTGAAATTAACAGAGAGATGTCATAAAGAAGCAAACCAGAAGCAGAAAGGAAAGGAGTAGTTGAGGAAGCAGTTGTTTTCAAGTCTGACGATGTTAAATGGAACATAGAGATAGCTAAGGAAACAGTAAAAACCTTTGTTTTTCATAAGAAAGGAAAAATATAATACCAGGAAGACTAAATGGATATCAGTTCACATAGACCAGGAGAGAATATTGCTTTATGTTTTAGTTTCTCAGACTATGAGAAATGAAAAACATAGATCTTATGAACCACACTGAAAGCTGTGAAGAGCAGGAAAAAAGAAGTCTCCTGTTTTTCTGTTACAACTAAAGCCAAATTTGTTTTGCCTGTTTTTTATTAGGAAATTTGCTAGAAAAAAAATACTGAAATAATTTTAAAAAAATGTGTGCAAGAAGCAAAAAGAAAAAAAGCACATTCAAGAAGTTGAGGAAAAGGTATTGGATTCACAAATTAGGCTGTGGTACTGATTGTGTCTTAGCCAATATGGAGCACATGTGGAACATAGTGATATTCTAGTAAACATCCTTTAATGTCTAGCATCACCCACAGCATATTAATAGTGCATTCTATGTCCTGTGTCAGACTGTATTCTTATCTAAATGTATATAGATAACTTCACATGTAAAGGAGAGCTATTTTCTCTGTTGGTTATTGTTGATTGTTGGTAGTCTGTGTCGCTGCATAAATAATTAAGCATTTCAGCCAAAGCTGGAAAACAAATGTCACATCACCTCTCTTCAGCCACATATTGCAGTCATTTGTTTCCTCTACTTCATTTAATGACTGAGTGACTATATTTTAAAAAGTAGTTCAAAGAAGAAAGAAATGAGTGTCAGCCAGAACACACTAGACATTGGTAGCCAAGGTGTTTTCAAGGAAAATGTCAAATGTGAATCAGAAGAGACTTCTTAATCACAGGGAAAAAAAAAATCCAATGTCCTTAAATGAAAGTATTTCAGAACCTAAAGCAAATCCATAATCTTTCTAAATCTAGGCTTTCATATACATTGCTTTCATTTTCCTTTATGAAAGAGGGAAAATAAATTGGCTTATTTTAGGCTAACAAAAACACTTATCTTTTTTTAATGAAGGAAACAAACATAAGCAACTTCATATAGTTCAAGCATAAGTATTTAAAAATATTTATTATTCATTAGCAAACCAGTGAGTCACCCAATATGGTCTCAACATGAAGCAATAAGAGAGGAATGGTTCAACAGGGATGCTTGAATAGCGCTAAAGCCAAATTTAGAAACTGTGTCCAATTAAAAATTTCCAAGAACTCTAAGACATCTCAAGAAAGTTTAGATCATGTTCAGGTTCTGTCAGCTGGATGTAACTGATAGATTTGTGAGACTTCAAACTAGATTCAGGACTTCGGTGTTGGAGCAAATTCTTTGTTCTCACTCAAATGTTAAGATATGCCTGATTAGCTCAACTGTTTTCATTGTTGCTGCTCTGATCTGGGACAATCAACTGTCTTAGTTCTGCAGAGTGAGTTCTCTTGTCCAGGATTTGCTGCTGTAACAAACCTGAGAAAAAGACATGAGCGGTAATGGTTTCTCTAGCTGTTTTCAAAGTCAATGAAAGTTCAAGTCCTTCTTCATGTTACTTGACTTTCCCTCACAATTCTTTCCAATTGAGATAGGTTTTCATTTTTTCTCCTGTTGCAGGATCTGGGTTTGACCCAGGGAAAACAGTACTATGTCTGAAGCTCTATTTCTTTGGCACATACCTCTTATTCAAATCAAAGTTTATGTTTGACACCCTCCAGTGCAAAGCTCAAGGCCTCTCTATTTCTACTTTTTTCATGTTAGGATTGAATTTTTTCCCTACCTAGCTTGTTTCCCTTTCCCTTTCTTTATATCTTTTATGGGGATTTTTTTTTTATAATTCAATTGTTCTGTGGTACTTATTTATTTGAAAATAATGAACTAAATATACACCTGTATACTTCAGCTGGTTTGCACTTCTATAACTTTGAAAAAGCACCAAAAACTCATCTTCATATGTTTAAAATTATTTGTGTTGTTGAAGTGACCTAAAGTTCCCAGAGAAAACTACAAAATTGAACTCACTGGTTTTGGATGTTGATGTGAAAATACTTAAAGAGTGGAATATGATACATATAGATTTTAATCATTCTTTCCCTTTACTTTTATTCCTATTCTGATTTTTATTCTGATTCTGATGACTATTCCTAAACACATTGCTTTAATATTTGACGTAGTCTGAATCTTGTAGAGGCTCTAAATACTTATGTAAATAAATATGATTAAGTGAGACTTAAAGGAGAAACAAACCTGAAGTGATTCTAAAACAAATATCATAATAAGAGGACATTGAAAGAAAGAAAGTACCTGGCTTAGCTCTAAACACTTCTGAGGTTTATACTTTTGGATATCAAGAAAAGAAAACCAGTATTTTATTCCCAGTAATTTAGACAAATTATGGAAAAGAAATTACAATAACAGGAACTGATGAGTACTTGCATTTGTAACTGAAATTTCAACCCCAGCAATATCATAGAATGATAGAATTGTTTGGGTTGGAAGGGACCTTTAAAGATGATGTAGTGCAACTCTTTGTCATAGTCAGGGACACTTTCCACTGTACCAGGGTGTTCAAAGGCCCATCCAGCTTGGCCTTGAACCCTTCCAGGGATGGGGCATCCACAACTCGTTGGGACAACCTTTTCTGTTTTCTTGCCACCGTAAAATGTGGGGGTTATGTCCAATCTGAACCTATCCTCTTTCAGTTTAAAACCATTACCAGTTGTACTCCCACTTGGTAAAAAGCTTTTCCCCAGCTTCCTTGCAACTTCCTTTATACACTGAAGACCTCCCATTTTTCAGGTCTGAACAATTCCCATCTCCCTCAGTCTTTCTGCCCTCATGATTTTCATGGCCCTCCTTTGGATCCACTCTAACAAATCCATGCCTGTCTTGTACTGAGAATGCCAGAGCTGGACACAGTACTTCAGACAGGTTCTTATGAAAGTAGTACAAAGGACAAAAAGCACCTCTCTCAATCTGTTGGCCCCCTTCCACAATGTAGCACCCTTCCAGAATGTAGCACCCTTTCAGAATATATTTGGCTTTCTGAGCTGCAAGTGCACCTTGATGGCTCATGTCAAATTTTTCATCAAATACTGCTCCACAGGACTGCTCTTAATTCATTAATCCCCCTGTCTCTATTGATACTGGGGCTGTCCTAACCCAGGTGTGGCACCTTACATGTTGCCTTGTTGGTCTTCCTGAGGTTCCGATGGACCCACTTCTCAGGCCTGTTAAGATCCCTCTGGATGGCATCCCTTCCTTCTAGCAAATTGACTGAACCACACAACTTTGCACAAATTTGCAGAGGGTGAACTCAATCACACTATGTCACTGCTGAGCACTACTGGTCTCAGTATATATACCTGGGAGACTCAACTCATCACTGGTTTCCATTTTGTCATTCAGTCATTAACTATAACTCATTGGACATGGCCATCCAACTAATACCTCATTAATTCTAAGAGTCCATACCTCAAACCCATACCTCTTCTATCACCTGTCTTCCATAAATTTTCAAATATGGTAGAGAGCAGCTTGGCAACTAAATCTGACAGTTTCCTCAGGATTCTGGGATACTTCTCACCAGCTTTCATGCTGCAGAAGCCTGTAGAATTTTATTCTTTTTCAATTAGTGCCTTGACAAACATGGGGTCATAGATTTGCAGCTTTTGCAGTTCTTGTAAAAGCATTTGTCTTCCATTATCTTTTGCTATTTCAAGTTACTTCTCTTACTGAGTGCATATTCGCCTGTGAAGACTGCTTTGGTTGTTTCTTTTCCATGCTATACTGTTGATATATTTTGTGACTCAAAGAGATGCCTCTGTGACCATCTCTACTTTGACAGGTACTGCCTTCCTTTAAATTGCTCTAGTAGTGCCTTTCTGCTTTGAACTGGTCTAGAACTGCCTTTCTGTTTTGCTGTCTTTTTTTTGTCATCCAAGTGACTTGTCTTTATGGATTGAGGCAGCTGATTCTTTCTGGCCAGAAAATGAATGTCAAGGGCACAATTTTTCTCACCAAAACCAGAAGTTGCAAAGCAGACATCTATGCCTTAGCAGGTCACTTTAACAGTTCTATGTCAAAAAACATGACACTCATAGGGTAAGATTCCTCTCCTCTAAACTGACTCTGAAGTCTTATACCCTGCATCACTCTTTTTCTCTCCATGAAGGGGCCAGATGCAGACAATTGCATTTGAGAAATCTGAAGTGAGCTGAACATGCAAACATGTCCAATTTGGTGGCTGATTTTATGCATGTAAATGAAAAGGAGAAACTGAATAAAGATGATATGGTACAAACACCGATATAACTATTTATCGTTATTGCTAATCAATTAGTTGGCTTTTTTAAGAGGAAAGAAAATGTGCCCTGCTTTTTGTTTTCTGTAAATGTTCGAAACCATCTTGCTCTCTTTTATGTATTAATAGTACAGATTACAGAGAAATGCCAGTCTAAAAATCCCAGTAGAAAAGGCCCCTCTCATTCAAGCATCTTCAACATCTGTGGGAAACAAAAATAAAACACAAAAATTAGAGCCTGCTAAACCTGGCTCTGCAGGGAGGATTTTACTAGTGTGTGAATAAATAAAACCATTTGTCCTTATGGACTCATGCTGACTCTGCACAGAGGAGGTTGGGGTTGCTTCCCGCCCCCACTCAAGATGTTGTTGTTAAAATAAGGTTATCTGTTAACCAGCTTGTTTATGTTTCTTAAAAAAAACCAAAACACACATATAAAGCAATTTAAAAAAAAAAAAAAAAAAGTCAGTGGAAGCAAATGAGAGAGCAGTATATAAAAAGAACATATATTTATAAAGCTCTCATAAATAAGCCATCAGCTGTTCTTACTGTATATTTCCTCTGGAAATATTTTAAGTCTCATGGAAAAGCCATCGAACCTCTCCTCTCATCAAACCCCATGTGTAATCATCCTACACATGACTTGTAACATAATTTGTTAGTAAATTTGTCTGAAACCTTAAAACATTATCTATTATTAGTTACAAGCAACTTCATACAAATATAACAGTGTATGCCCAGATTTTTTGTTTTTTAATGTAGGGATATTGCAAATCTCTTTTTAATTAAACAAATAGTTTTACTTGCTGTTCCTTTTTGACTGTCCTCAACCTATCCTGGTGAGTCTCATCTTCTTAATGATGTGGTTTCAGAGGAAAGGACTTTTGGAAACCTACGAACGGTACATACGTTGAACTTGGAATCTTATTTTTAGCAACTAAATATTCTTGGAATCTATCTCCACTGAGAATGTATCTATTTCTTGCTTGTTTTAGCACTGATCTAATAATGTAAACAAAATACCTGCTAGCATTCAGAATTTGTAAATGTCTATTATATGAAATTTCTGGATGAGTAGAATTTCTAAGGGCTGGCCAAGAGATAGAATACAGTTGAGCAGTAACACAAAGTTCATGAACAAGAGACACAAAATCCCCCAAACTATCAGGAATTTAATCTTTTTTCCCCCCTCATTTTCTGCTCTTGAAAAGAAATCAAAAATAAAGGAGGAAACACTATAAAATAAAATCAAGAAATTTCCCTGACAGCAAGTCGTGATAGTGCCTCCTTTGCCATCTATCACTTTTGATCTTGCTCTCAGATTTCAGTACGTTTTCCTTGTATTTCAGTCTCTTCAGATTCTTGTACTGTTCTCATCACTGAGTGAAGTGCAACATTTCACTGATTGAACAAAATTTCTCCATGCCATACAAAATGGGCAGTGTTCTGTCATTCATCAGCTTCAGCACACATTCTTCATAGTTATATCTATTAATCTTTTTTCCTCTCTTTCCTGTTATAAGGAGACGACCTTTTTCTTTGTGGCAGTCACATTTCTCTGTCCAGATTACAGGCACATGCATGGCTTTTGCAAGTACAAGGGTAGTTGTTGTCGTTTGTTTTTCCCAAAGTGCTTTCAGGAAGCTAAGACATTTCAAAATTTGATTCTTTCTATAGAAATTTTCTTATTCTGTTTCATCTGTAGAAAGAAAACATAATGATTTACACATTTAAGGCAGAAAATGCTTACTATATAAAGGACAGTTCTTTCATATGTTAAGCAAGATCAGTCTATTTTTATAATATTTTTGGTTTATAAAATCACAACACTGTCTTTGAGGACTTCTTTGCAAGTGGAGATACAAGAATAACAAGAGCCCCCTCCACAGCTGCTGCTTGTCATTAGCATTGCTGTATCAGCACCATGCTTAAACAATCCAGGATGACAGGAATGCTGTTTCCTTTCTCTC
>NW_008654229.1:57376-67376 GCF_000695815.1 Acanthisitta chloris | reverse complement strand
ATTGCATCATTTGTATTGTTTCCAAAGAAATGTGTATGTATACCACATATGAATTGTAATTTTTCAGATGCACTTGAAATCAGTGGGATGAGAGCTGCATTATATTTATAGAAGAAAATAATGCAACTTGCTAGTAGCAGATAAGCAGAGCAGAGCAGCCTTTAGGAGGATCAAGTGCACATCCTACACATGATTCTGGGGTGATCACTTCAGAATTATCTAGTTTGATTGTGTAGCTTTAGTGTTCATTAAGTGTTAAGGACCACAGAAAGATTTCAGGCACACTTAGATGCCCGGAATAGATACCTTATGAGTGCATGAGCTCACTCTGAAAACCTGCAAAGCATCTGTCTCTTGTTGGCACTAGGATCAAATGAAAGAATTTTTGATTATACAAAATGTAGAAACTTTCTTTAGAAGGACTGGTTCACCAGGCTTGTCAAGGTAGTTGAAATTCATATGCAAAAATTGTATAGGCTGGATCTTGTATCAAAAGTGGTGTGAAAAGATCTTGCAGGTGAAGTCAGAAATGTAGCCTAAAATCTTTAGTCTATTTTTTGATCTATAAATTTCAGTTCCTAGTTCTCATTTGGAGAAAATATTAAAAAGAGAGGTCAAAAAAGACAGAGGAAATGTTAAATGCATCTGAACACTGAACAACAGATAGATGAAAAATATGTATACAAAAAACATGTAGAATTTAGCAAGTGAATAGAAAGCAACTCAAAGGATCAGCAAAATAAAATATTTCCTTCCTGAAGAAAGAGAGACCTGCTTGAGGAATAGATGCGAATATTTCATTTTATCCCTCCTCAACTGACAAGAAAATTACCTCTATACTAAGCAAATAGAGAGAAAAAAACCCCAACATTGTTTAGATTTCCAATGTTGCAAATACCTAGCTACTAAGATCTCAGATTTTTTTTCTGTTTAAGAATAAATATTTTGAAGATTAGAAAGAATAAAGCAGGGCACTGAATTTGATAAATGTTCCCAAACTAATCTCCTATACAAGACTTTTGGATAATTTTTCTGTCATTTAATGTTTTCCCATAATTGTAGTGTTACAAAACCAAAAATGTATTTACAACATAATTTACAACAGTCAAAAGAAGATACAACTATTTTTCTGAACTAGATATTTGCAAAGAAATTGCAAGTGGAACACTCCAAGATCAAAAGAAAAAAAATAAACACAATTCCTCAACTGTTGTCTTTCCATTACAATATCACCGGACTAGGTTTGGGCTTTCCTAATTGGTACATGCCTGCTGTAGAAGTTGGACTAGCAGCCTCAGTCTTGCAGCAGCAGGAGGAAGGGTTGCTATGAAACTAATTATAGCTATCAGCAGTGGTTCTGTTTTAAATGGTGTATGAATTAGGCAGTCTCCTAGAAGCACACACAAGTGAATTTGCCATTAACAATGAACAGCTCTGTGAAAAGAACGTAGTATAAATTTACTTAGTCCATCCTATTATTAGGCAGACAGCTCTACTCTTATTTGGCCTCTGAAGTAATTTTCAGAGGAAAACTTAAGAAGCTTTTCCTTGGCAAAGTGAATTTTGCCACATACTTGATACCTTATTACAATACAGACTGTATTCCAATTCCAATTACACTAATGCAAGCTGTGAGTAACTTCATTGTGCTCACTGGAATTGCTCTAGATTTACAACAGTGTTATCTGAGATTTACACCTCTATAAATTAATCTGAAATGTGGCCACATGGTCTAGTAGGTTGTTAGCTTAATAGGAAAAATATAGTTGCATAAATAGTTGATATCTTTCATACTAATTTGGGATCTCCTCACAGCTGCTTACTTACCCATTTATATTAATTTACTACACCAGAAACATGTCCAATTAATAAGAGAGGTAGTTCATGCAATGTTCATGATTAGCAAAACTTTTTCCTTGCCATTACAGCTATCCCTACATAATATTTATCTCCCTGCAATGTTTGGTAGTACTCTTAGCCCCTTAAAGATGGTGGAGGTTTGTTGTATTATGGCATCTTGTTTCTAAGGCTGCTGCAGTAGCCAACACTTTTAGCCAACTTTATTCATAGTGATGACCACACAAGTCAGAGCTATGGATTATTATTTGGTCATACTGATGACCAAACAAGCCAGAGCTACGATTCAGCTGAAGCCACCGGTGCTGAGGTGGAGGGAAGTCAGGTCACAGGTGTCCTGTGGGTCAGGTGGTGGCATCACTGAAACATTCCAGTATGGAGCAAGGGAGCTGGGCCATCATGGTGAGTCCAGTTGGGGCCATGTGGCGCTGTCCAGTCTTCAGGATAATCTCATTCCTGTTTGGGATCTAGAATTTTCACACCTACAGGAACAACTAAGACAAACTATATTTTCTTTTATATAAAATGGATTGCTTTAAAAACTTCAAGGAAATGAAATGTGCCCTCTATCTCCCTTCTTGCACTGTGCATTGTTTTGGTTTTTTTGCTAGGTTTTTCATAGGAGAATTTCATATGATATTAGTTGCAGAAAAAACCCATGCAAATTATGATTACACTAAATTAGGTTGTTCTCATCTCTATTAGCGAGCTAAGGCCAGGCTGAGCTGCCTCCCAGAAGCCTCATTGTTCACTCTTCTAGACAATAAAATGTTGCTCCAGAGCCATTACTGTATATGAGATAAGTTGCTGCATCTTCTCTCAGTGAGGAACCTGACCCAAGGACTTTACAGCAACAAATCATCCAGTTTCTACACAGATAATTTAACTCTTGCTCTTCTGAGTCCAACAGAGCACAACAACAGTGATCTAACTGTAGACAAGTGCTTTCCTAACCTTCATGTAGTGAAAATGTCCTTTCTTAGAGAGGAGTCAAACTATACATTCTGGGCTATGATGAAAGAAGGAAAGAAGGAAGGAAGGAAATGTATTATTATCTATAATAATTATTATTATTATAATTTTAATGTTATTACTTAATTTTCAAGGTAGCTCTACACATCTATATAACTATAGGTAAAAAGTGTTGGAGCTTTTTTATCTACTTTCCATGTTGTTTGCAAAACTGCTAAGATGGCTACATTCAAACTGCTCCAGAGAACAAGACTTTGCAAGCACCTAACCAATGTACTGTATCCAGAGTATCTTAATCTACTTGCATTTTGTAAAGCTTCCACCAATTTCCAAACACAGACAAAGTAAAAACTTAGTCCTGGTTGTCCATTGGAATAGTGACAACTCCTGGAGGAAAAATTACAACTGAAGTTAAACAAATGGGGCAAACAAAAGCAATTGCAAAAATTACCAAGGGCCACATAGACACTAACAAGATAGCTCTGGGATGTTGCAATTATGAACAAATCAGTACTGTGCCAGCTTATCAAAGTAAACAAAACACACTTTGCCTCTTGTACCTTAATCAGGTGGAAAAGACCTGTTACTAGACAATTAAAAAAAACATTTGCCAGTTAAATTATAACGATACTCCAGCTTAGATGCTATGCCTCAAGTAGCAAGAGTTTAATTTGCCTGCATAGCTTATGTTGGCAAGCCTGGTGGAATAAACTGTGCCAGGAAAAAAACCAAACAAACTACAATGTTTTCTCTTTATTTAGTTTAATAAAAATGCAAATTTTTGAAAAGATTTGAGGTATAGATGTGGTGCAAATGCTTGTAAATGTCTTGAAAATAGCTAGTAAAATAAGGTTTGAACATCATAATTAATACATTATGCTTTAAGTTGCAATATCCAATATCCTTTGTGACTCTGGCTTTCTATTAGAGATATTACTTTACTCTACTACTCTTTATGATAGCTTTCTCCTCATCTCCACAATAATGATAACTAAATATTCCATAAATAACAAAATGTTGGTTTCATGCCTAGGTATGGGCAAGAAGATGTGACTCAGAGAATGAGTGGATTTATCATACATCACATGTATCTAATTGAAAAACTGCACATCATCAGAATATGCACCTGATTGCAACTCATTGCATACTTAAGGGCCTTAAGTCCTCAGTAGCGAATTTTTTCAAGCATACAAAAAGTATTCCTTTATATGCTCAGAAGTGCTTAAAAACCTTATGCTAAAGGTCCTAAATGAACTACAAACTAAATATTTGTCTTCCCTTCTCATCCACGTAATTGCTCTAGTAGATGTTCCCAGAACAAGCCTGTTAAACTTTACTATGTGCAAGAAAGTTCTGCCAGATGTGGTGCCATCTCTATCTCCTAAGAAGGTAATAAGACCAAGGCTGTCATTCATACATGAGAAATTATGTTTAATTTCCTCTTCTCACTAGGGGAATTTGAATGAGTGCTTCTGAAACACTGGAGTATGCAATAGCATTAAATATATGGTAGGTTCAGATGGAATATTTTGTCCTTTCAAATCAAATTCAATTTCCACAGAATTATTAGAAAGTATGAAAGTAGTGAGTTAGAGCATGAGTACAGGAGTGGTTGCAAGCAGGCTTGATCACACACTGACTTGATAACATGGGTATGTGGCTCTGATGCTTTGTCCCCATTATCACTGAACTCCGACTGGCTCAACACAGCTGCTACAGGGCACTGGAAGAACTACCTCAACAGCAATTGATTTCAACTTTAAACTACTGGCTATTATACTTGTTAGAGGGGCTATCTTGCTGTCTAGTATTTTCTTAAATTAGAATGGGTTTTTTGAGAATTAAATAGATTTTACTCTCATAATTACAGACCATTAAATGATTGGCTACGTCTGTCCTAAAGGAAGTTCTTTACTTTTTTCATTTGTATCTGGGGCAGAAAGACAGAGATGCAAATTTTGAGTAGAAGAACTATGTTTTCCTTAGAGTTATGAAAATGTCAAAGGCAATATGTTCAGCCACCAACTAAACAAGAGTGGGTGTCAAAAGGAGAAAAAATTCATCACAAGTGCAGGAGTCAGTGTAAAAATCAGTGCTCAGCCATGACTATGAGTCAGGGATATTTCTGCTGCTTGCCATAACAATCATGAAAAGTCCACGTGTATGTTTATGTATATGTGCTCACTCTTTTCAAAACCTACTGCTTGGCAAGAGGCAAATATATATGAGAAGGGTTTTTTTTCAATGCATTCTTTTTTGGTTTACAGGTGTAACTGCTTTTATTAAGATAGGGGATGCCAGGCATGCTACAAAATAAAAATTCATGATAGATCATGTGAACTTCCTTAGATTTTTCAGGTCTCAGCATGTGTCAAGTGCTTTCCTGGCACACACTAAGACTCAGGTACTAGTGTACTTTCATCAGAAGGAAAAAAAAAAAGAGATTAATATCAATGGCCTACTTTTTGAAACACAGGAAAACAGTCACATGGAACTTGAGTAAACTGATCCAGCTGACCATCTCTACATATAATTGTCTTTCAGCACTGATAGCTAAAGCTCTAATTCCAGTGGGGAAAGAACTCACTTGAAAATCTAGACATGGGCTTTTAAAATGTCAAAATGTAAAGCTAAAAAATAAAGCCAAAGGAAAAAAAGTGAACTTGCGAATGCTATTTTTGCTGACAGCTTTAAAGAAGAATAACAGTCCTTTTGACCTTGACAATTATCAGTTCCCTATCTGGCTTTTCTTTTTCTGTGTGTTTTGCTAGGTTTTACAAAGTTTCAAAACTAAAAAAGATAAATGACAATGAACAGTATCAGGTGTCCTTCAGTATTTTCTGCAGTGCCTAGGGGTTCCACTTGTTTTCAGTATACTCAGCACAAAGGTGGGCTGTGCTAAGCATTTTAGAATTTGTAGTCAAGGTGATGGTGCAATAATCATCTTCTTTGCAATTTCCATTGTGGGACAAAATTTATTAGCCAAATATCCTCTCTTCATTCTCTTTGAATAAAGCTGAGTAGCTCTGAATGAAACTGAAAATCTGAGTAAAGTCATACCTCAAATTCTACTGTCCTCATTTCAACGTAAAAATATTTTCAAGTAATTCTTAAAGAAAAGAATCAAAGGGAATCTTTCTTTTCCAGTGTTTCTGTCTGAGAAATAAAAAATAGATGTATTAAAACTGCAAAACATCAGCTTCCATGTGAGATGACAATTGGCCAATAATTCACTCAGTAAGTTTTGCTGGTGTCATAAAATGTGAAAAATAGATTGAAAATATAAAGAAAATAAATAAATAAAAAGTTCTATTGAGGATCTGAAAGATCTTTAATGTTACAGGCAGAAAGCACCCATGAAGGGTGTGTCTCCATGATTCATGCTGTGCGTGCTTTTTTAGATAATTACCAGTGCTGTGGGAAATAATTTCCAGTTCTGTCCCAGAAGGTTTCAACCTCCTATTTAATCCAGAGATCTCCTCCCTTACTTCAGTATATGAGATACACAAACAGTGTTATGGTGTACAAATATCACTCTGGTTAGCTAAAGTACAGCTTTCAAATTAATACAGACAGTTTGTGAACTGAAAAAAATTAACACAAACACCCTAGTTTTAAATGGTTTTAACTAGGTGGTTTTTGAACTAGATTATAAAATGATTTGAATGCCACATATGAAACACTGGCATATCCAAGAGCTGTATGGTATGGACAAAGCTGATATTTCTTACAGGGAACTAGCACTGTAGATGCAGATCAGTCTAAATATTTTTCCAGGGTTCACTGTCTCAAACAGATGAATTTAGGAGTGTTGATGTATATGCTTCTCTCTTAAACTGATTTGTCTTGTATATAAACATTTCATGTGGTGTTTACCTCAGTTTAGCTGAGATGCAAAACACAGAATCCTTTCCTGTGAGCAAGAATTGCATCCATAGTTTCAGAAAAGAAATTAAAAAAAGTAATATTTTCTTTCAAAAGATAAATTGTGCTAACCGTTTATATAATGCAAAGCATTCATGTTTTTAATTTAATTCTATTTATTCTGAATTGGATGATCTGGATTAACTTCTGTCCTGAAACTGTTGGAAATCTCTCACAGAACTGCTTCAGGAAACCAAATGCTTGATAGGTCTAAAGGTCAAATGACTTCCAATCCTCCTATATCATGGATTAAAAGAATTATAGAAAGGATTGGTCAGAAAAGTGGTACAAGGGCTATCTGAAGGAACAGAGAATAGAAAGAAAACTTACCTCCATCTGAAGTGCAGAAATCAGTACATAGAAATGTACTGACCTCCTGAGGGGAGGAGAAATATGTGGGAGTTCACATACAAAGAGGCAACGCCATTATTATCTCGTGACTGACCCCTTATAATTTACAAAAGTGATTCTTTTATACATACCTATTATAAGCATCCACTTATCATTGGTTAACTACTATTACTAGCCCACCTTACACACAACATAATTGGTTGTTAACATATCAATCATAAAATGCCCCAATCATTGTTCTCCACCTCTAACCATCTTCAGCTCCTGCATCCCACAGCCAGGAGCTGCTTATCTTGCTACCTCCTTTCTCACATTCCAGCTCAGCTGTGTACTTGAAGAGCTTAGCTTGCAACTTGCTCAGGCCCTGCTAGCAAGGCTGGATTGCTCACATACCCGTTAGCAATCAGAAATTCTCCCACAGAAATACATTGCTCCACTCAACATGTTCTGGAAAGATTGCCATTCACACACTTCATGGGATGGCAAAACTTGTCAGTATGAGTCCCAGGCCAGATTGGGCTTTGGAAGAAAGGTGGGTAGGAGCTAGTCACCAGTTTTCTCACATGAAGGAAGCTCTTACGTATATGAAAACAGAAGGTATCTAGGAAGTTCCTGGGCTGCATCAAAAGGAGTGTGGCCAGCAGGTCAAGGGAGGTGACTCTCCTCCTCTACTCTGCTCCTGTGAGACCCCACCTGGAATACCAGATGCAGTTCTGATGACCTCAACATAAGAAGGACATGGAACTGTTGAGTCCAGAGCCTCCTCCTCTACTCTGCTCCTGTGAGACCCCACCTGGAATACCAGATGCAGTTCTGATGACCTCAACATAAGAAGGACATGGAACTGTTGGAGCAAGTCCAGAGCAGGCCACAAAGCTGATAAGAGGACTAGAGCATCTCCCCTATGAAGACAGGCTGAGGAAGTCGGGGCTGTTAAGCCTAGAGAAGAGAAGGTTGCATGGAGACCTCATAGCAACCTTCCAGTATCTGAAAGGGGCCTACAGGGAAGATGAAGAGGGACTATTTGTCAGGAACTGTGGTTAAAGGACAAGAGATTCAAATTGAAGGAGGGGAAATTTAGGCTAAATATTAGGAAAAAGTTTTTCCTGTGAGGGAGGTGGGACACTGGAACAAGTTATACAGAAAGATAGCGGATGCTCCAACCCTGGCAGTGTTCAAAGCCAGGCTGGATGAGACCTTGAGCTACCTGGTCTAGTGGGATGTGTCCCTTCCCATGGCAGTGAGGACTGGGACTAGATGATCTATAGGGTCCATTCCAGCCCCTAAAATTCTGTGATTCCATGAAGTTCTGAAGGTAATACAGTTGTGAGTGCCTTAGTTCTGTATTAGTTTAACTAAATCTTTTACTGCTTTCTGGAACATCACTGGCTTATGTGTCAGTATGTGGTATATATTTGATTGCAAGAAGCTAAAAGCACAGTTGGTTTCATCTTCCACAGCAGTAAATTTAATTTCCATCTTTCACAGACATGAGCTATGCTCAACCCTCACTTAGGCTCATGACTATGTGAGTTCTGATTCACGTTATATAGCAAAAGCTGCTAGCTTTAGGATGGGATGAATCACTTTGTAGTCATGCCTGTTTTTCTCCTCTGACTGCAAAAGGACTCTCGATAACTATCTCAGGTGCAGATTTCTACTCTGTGGATGACTAAACTTAGGTGACATCAACCTCGGTCATTTTGTTTGTTTCAGTAAAAGCTATGGTCAAATGAAGCACATGCAGCTGAACGGACGAAGCCTACCTTTTAACTTGCTCATTCCTTGACAAAAGTACAGGCTTCATCAATGTATCTTCTAGCTAGATTTTTGAAAAAAGGTACTAGAAATCTCCTTCTTATAAAAAAAAAGGTAAAAAAAAATAAAATTTAATAATAATAGTATATGATCCTCTGTGTGAAATAATAGCTGTGGGTTTTTTACAGAAACTTCTCAGCCTTAAGTAACTGTCAGCAAGGGCTTAGAGTTCTGAAGGAGGATCAAAGAGAGCTGACATTGCTTAAAATGTATATGTTTCTAATACATCACAAGCATTCAAATAGCAGTGACTACAACATATTTAGTGCCTTACTATGATACGTAATAGGCGTTAAGTTAGACCATTTGGTTTCATTTTGGGGTTTTGGTTTAGAACATTCCAATTTGGGCATTGCCATGCTGAACATTGGTTTCTAATCTAGTTGAATTGCTTTATTCATCACACAGTAATTCTTTTTTTTTTCCTACTGTATTTTGACCTACAGTGAGACCTTACTGAAAGAATAAAAGTTGAAGGGATTGAAGGATTCTCAATCAATTGATAGATTGCCATCAGCCTCACAGTAATTTTCAATTCTTATGCATGAATCTCATGTCAGAGCATAAATATATTTATCACAAAAAATGTAATATATATTCATTGCTAGCAGAACGCATCTATAATGCTTTTTAAATTTCATAATGTTCAGAAGTTGTTGCCTAGAAAAAAATGCTTTGTATGTAGTGCATGTAGATATGCATGTGTGTACACATATGTACACACACATACATATGTTCATATGACAGAATGATGGAGGGAAACAGAGACATTTCTTATGAATTACAAATGAATGTTTAGTCTTGACAAGGTTATACTTGTCTGAGAATCAAATCTCTTCCCTGACGCTAGTAAAAGACAATTATCACAAAAATTTTGTTTCTCTACTGTCATTAACAGATAGACATTGATGACAGTTTAGATTGGTTTCAGCACAGCTCTTGGGCCACAGCTGCTTACCAGGCAATCTAAGTGCCACTTGAACGCTCAGTTGCAGATTGACCTTGTGGTAATTGAGGTTATGAAAAGGCTCTTGTTCTCTAAAATCTCAAATGAACACCTCTCCCTCTGGGAGACAGC
>NW_008654229.1:55856-57347 GCF_000695815.1 Acanthisitta chloris | reverse complement strand
GAGATTCTTCCTGCCATTCTGGACAGTGCTGAGGTCAGGATGAGAAACAAATGTCTGTGATGAGATGTGAGGAATGCAATGGAGTAGCAAGTTAAGATGAAATTAGCTATACTGCCATTATTTTCCTTTAATTGTGCCCCATTCTGCCACCCCAAAAATACCTGCTAAGTGTTTGAAAATAGATTTTTCTCACTTGTATCAAAAGGAGTACTTTGTGTTCTTATTCTTGATTTTGTTAACATTTTCTCTTAAAAAATAAAAAAAAACCCCAACAAAATAAAAATTGAAGTAATTACAGGTTAAGATCTCATTTCTTTAAAGCACAGAACCATCTGCTGGAATTATCAATGACTTCACTTTGCAGTATGAGCCAGCATTTGAACATCTCTGCCCCTGCCAGTAATTAACATTACAGTCGATGGGAATTAATGTTGAGGCTTTCAGAGGAAATGGGGATAATTAAACTAATCACAAGAAGTACACAACAATTATTGTTATAATTTTAAATCTCAAGTCAATTAGCTATGCTAGCCACTCTCTTTGGAAAAAGCTCACTGTTTATGGTAGCTAAATACAAGACTAAAATTAGTGATGGCAGAACATCTTTTAGCTACTCAGCATAGGCCAGGACTTTTTGTTTTGCTTTAAATGCTATATATAAAATTATGAGAAGACTCTTCAGTGGCAGAACACTGGTTAACAACCTATTAATACTTAATGGGCCTGGATACCCTACTGGAGATTTAAAAAGGGATTAGTTTCAAAGGAGTCAAAGACAGGCACAGGTGCTCAACATGAAAATCTGAACAATGTACACCACTAATTTAACAGGTTGACTTGTCTGAAGATTTTTGTCCATGTAGCAAGTGTATTAATATATGTCAATAATTCTTAGAGAGATGAAGTCATATCTTGTATAACTAAGAGTCGATTTGAAGCAAATTATTTTGCAAGATTGTAAACCAGAATTTTGTTGTGAATGGCTAACTTCATTAATCAGCCTTACTCTCTAGATTATATTTGCAGGCAGTCTTATGCCATAGCTTTAACAAAGGTTTGCTTGATAGTAAGAATTATCATTCAGTTTAAAGCAAAAAAAAAAAAATCACTAGGAAAACAGGAATGTAAGGATCAGAGTGCCTGGATATCATGATGCCTAGATATGAGGAAAGTAGTTGCCTTTCCATCTGCTGCAGCTACCTCCATGCAGGCAAGATACTTAGAAAATTCTTTTTCTGTAAAATATGGCCCCATTAAGTTTGAATGTAGGTGACAATAAGAAATGACACCCTGAACTCCTGCATCAGACCTTGGGTGCTGTAACTTCCTTTGCTTTCTGAGCTCAGCAGAATGTAAATGCCACAAACACATTCTTCTCTCATTCCTCTGCCTGCCCTCCCCCATGTTTTTCAGTTAGGGTTTCATGGAAATTTGCTCTGGGCAGAAGTTCCTCTAAATGGAGAGTACTTTGTTGATATGCCTGTGTGCATG
>NW_008654229.1:43096-55812 GCF_000695815.1 Acanthisitta chloris | reverse complement strand
AAAACATTTCTTGAGTCTCCTTGTAGGAAGAAAAGAATTTTTGCTATTGCATCATACTCCATATGCTGAGATTGACAGAACAGATAAAATCTATTCTGAGTCCACTGAAAATGGACAGATGTCCCTTATTTCACTGAAGGTGGCCTGGGATAAGGGGTTTCAGTTCTTTACAGTGGAAGGATAAGTAGGCTGATTGCACCTTACTGTCAGATATAAAGATAATAAAGCTGGGTTTTGTATGGAAATATTAATTATTACTTTCTTTTCCTAAGTGATAGGGCATATTACCCAAAGGGGATATTTTTTTTTGGTCAAAATATTAATTTGGACTGTGCTTTTTTGCAAAATTTCTTTAAAAAAATTAATATTTTTCTTCTTCTTTCTGTTTTACTGACTTGTATTTTCAAAAGACTTTTATTCATTTCCTGTTTAAAAATTGACATACTGTGACATATTTCATGTGTTAGCTGCACTGCTGCTTCCCTGAATCTTAGAGAAGCTCTAGCATTGCTTTTCTAAAAAATTAAATGTTAATTTTGCCAAGATAGTCTCTACTTCCCATGTAAAAATTTCATTAGCTTTATGTCAAATTTTGGTGAAATACAGCAAGCAGAATACATGTTCTGGGTCTGTTCTAAATTATAATGAGACAACTATTATCTGTGAAGTGTAAAAATTTCAGTTTCTTGTGCTGGTCAGAATCCAGCCTTCATTCCTTACATTTGCAATCCCTTTCCCCACTCTCCAAACAACATGTACTATCCCAGCTCACAGAATAAACACCTTTCAAGATAAATACTCTCTTGTCTCTTTTTGCTTACTTCTACTGTGTTCTACATCAGTCTATGAAAGGGTCAATAACATTTAGTTCTGAAGTGAAGAAGAAAAATTGCCTTGTTCATTATTATAAAAAATAGTAACAGGTTCCCCCACCACATGGTCTTGTTATCAGTTTACACATTGAAGCATGTTGCAGGAAATTATGAATGAAAAGATAATAAAATGGCTTTCGACTGTCTCAGGAAAACATGCATGCTGCCAACATTTTTGTCATCAATAATTCTCTCATAAACATGGGTCTCTTCTTTCATTATGCAGGCTGTCATGCTTTATTGAACCACATAATTTCACCTAATTAAAATAAGCAGTGTGTAGTTTCCTCCCCCTCTGTTGTTTTTTTTAGCTGGACAACTGCCAGTAACGATGTTTAGAATATCCTAAGTGGACATCCTATTAAATATTCATTCTTATGCTCCTCTTTGCAGTCAAAAGTACAGGAACTACTGCTGATTTCCTTTCTAAATACCGAGACATACTCCAGCTGTCTGATTATTTAATATATAGGAAACAGTCTAGGACTTACAGTTAAGGAGACTGGAAAAGATTTAAGTTTGTTAAAATGGGCAAAAGGATAGGGGACTATGCAAAACAGCTGACTGATATCAACATAAACCCTTAAGTCTCTCATAAGCAATTATGCTTTAAATCACTCCAAAATTGTTCATCCTGTACTGCAGCAGGTTTCTGCTTGGGCAACTTGTCTCATACAAAAATTTTGGGTTTTCCTTTAGAAAAAAAAAATGGCCCCATAACTTCATGCAAACAAGTAATTCAAACTAGAATCATATTCTAGCTGCCATATACCATTTGGAGCAGAAATAAATCTGATCCAGCAATGGTGACAGTCACCAGTCTACATTTGGCAATATAGACATCAGTGGGTGCTTGCAACAACACATGCTTTTTATTTTGTGACATTTTTAGTGTCACTTTAGTGACAATTGTGTCATTTTATCACATTAAAATGCTTTTAGGAGTTAATAGAGGACAGAGATGGTTTCACAAAAGGAAAATCAGAATTGGAAAAATGATTAATGAAAGGATTGTTGAACTAGTGAACAAAAGGAAAGAGATGCATAGTGTACATTTTCAAAAGAGTTTACTGTCATGACTAACATTTTCGTCATGAAACTCTGCTTTGTTTTACACACACAGCCATGAAAAAAAGATGGCAATAATGTATGCTGAGACTTTATCGGATCCTGCTATGAGTCACCTTTCTGAAGTTAGCTTTATAAATAATGTCAAAAATGTGCCACATGACATTCATTAGAGTTATAAGTTTTCTTCATGCTTAAGTAAGATACTATTGTTCAGGAATGAAAGGGAGCTCAGATTTACCATACTGTCACATTTTTTGCCCCATTTGTTCACATCCATTAACAGCTTTTAGCTTGTAACTGAATTTCATTTTCAGAAAGATTAAAACACAGATGGATAATCAGAAAGAGAAAGCTTGAGAATATCAGAAGAGTCAGTCTTTAGAATGTCAGCTATGACATGATTATCACAAGTCCTAAAGTATAGGAATTTAGGGGATTTTGAATCCAAAAAAAGAGTATAGCTTTCATTCAGGTTCATAAAAAAAAAATCTGTTTATTTCATCTGCTTATGCCAAGAACTTTTGTTGAGGTTTGGTCCTGTAAAAATTAAATTCCTGAAAACATTCACTTGCCTTCTATAGCAGTGATAGGTCTGTGCAGATGCTTAGAGTTCAGCATCTGCTTAGAGGATCTAGAAAACTATATTTGAAATGGGACAGCAATACCTGTTATCATACTGAATAACTTCGAATGATCAAAATCATTTTGTCAACAAAATTCTGTGAAAGACTTCAGTGCTTTCAGTGCCATGTTGCTGTACAGATGAAAAGCAGAAGTAAACTGCCCATAGTGACATAAAAACTCTCCAAACAATACTCAAGTTACCATATGATGTTATAGATTTACAAGAAATTTTTGTGGAATTGTTTGATTTCTCTAGTTACCCAAGATACATTAAATTAGCACATTTATTTACAGTGTGTTCTGACAGTAGCTACAAACCCTGCTCATCCAAGATGTAACTAAAACAGCAAAAATTGTTATAATTCATTTTTAATGACAAATTGAACACTTATTTGATATTTTGCTCATCCTACATTAAAAAAATGCACAAAGATCATGATAATTTGCAAGGAGAACACATCTTTGTGAAAACTGATGATCGCCTACAGAAACACAGATGCCATTCTGTATATAACCATTATATAACTAAATAAAAGTGCATTATATAGTTATAATTTCATAATAATAGTAAGTCCATGTTTTCATAACTCAGTAAAGCATAATACAATTGTTATCTAAGTTTTCTAACATGCTGCATTAAAAATATTAGTAACATTATAGTTTTTAGACTTAGATAAGTAACAGAAAACTGACAGCATGACAGTATTTCAAACACTATAAGTTATGCTACTATTTTCAAGCATTACTAATTATACTTAATGAACAGGAAATTTAAATAGTACACAGTACAATGCAGACTTTAAACACTGAAGGAATCTGAACACCCCAGATAGTCTTGAAAGTATTATAAGGGTATCATGAAGCATATGAATCAAAGTCCAAAAATGAAAAGAACCTTTGGATCATACCTTACATTAAGAAAGTTCCTTTACCAGAGCTCATAGACTAACAGGTCTTGGGTTTTTATATTTTTTTTCAGTTTTACAGCTTGTTTCCTTTGTTTTTGGTTTGTTTTGTTGGGGTTTTTTTTAATGTGTATATATGTTTGTGCATGCAATTTTCATTACCTCCTATAAATAAATATCAAATATCTAGTTGCCTTCATATTTTACTTACATTCAATTATAAAGCTCTAGGAAAAAAAGACACAATAAAACTCAATTGGGCTCTCTATATTAAAGGAAATATTTGGAAATGAATGCAAAATCAATAAAAATAATAACAGTGAAAATTCAATATTAGTCTTACTTTTGTCCAAGAATGATAGCACCACAAAAGCTGTGAGAGAAAATGGACAGAGAAAAATTGAGTCCTTAACCAGCTTCTCTCTGCTTTTGAACTCAACAAATTAATCCTGGTCAAGCAATACCTATGATTCAATTACTGTTTTCTTGGTCCTCTGCACCCTACTGAAAGGGGGTTTTTATGTCATTCAGCTTCCTCTTAAGCCTCCTCCATTTTCTATCAGCACTTGATTTAACAATCATTCTTCAACAGGATTTTTGCAAAGCCCTCTCTAGGGGTTTTAACCTTGCCTCTTGGGTGAAATGTTGGAATAAGAGTAATGATGTCTTATTAAAGCTAGTCCTAATAAGAACAGCTCATCCTTGCCCTGTGGTGCCCTTCAGAAACACAATGCAAATGTAAGAGAGAGGATTTTCCTAGTGTGTGATGCTAACTTGAGTGTTCTCAGTCTCCTGTTTATTTTCCCATTATGAAATCTTCTCTTATCTTTATACTGTTCTTTTCTTTCTTCTTAAATATTTGCTTCTCTATTTCTTTTCCCTTGAGGAAAATGACAGAAGTGACTCAGATGTTGTCACAGATGTAAAATAAAGATGACAGTGTGTTCTACAAGGAGGCATTTGGATTATAAAAAGTGGCACCAAACATGGTAAAGTAGTTTCCTTTCCTTCATTGTGTGGCAAAGAGACAATGTGGATTAGATTGTTTCCTCACACTGTATTGCATGCAATTTTTCATTAGTCAAAACAAAAAGAAAGCACAGCACAAGGCATTTTTGATTCTTTTTTCTTTTTTGGTACTGCATAAACATATTTGTGAAAACAAAATTTGCCTAACTACTATATGCGTTGATAACATTGATTTGGACTCATATATGCAGTTCTTTTATCACAGAAAGCTTTGAGGTTGGCCAGCCATGAATACCCCTTCATAAATCCATGATTATCACCCCTAGTCACTTTCTTGTCCTTAAGAAGTTTAGAAATAGTTTCCAGGATTATTTACTCCAACACTTTTACAGGGATTGTTGAGATACTAACCAGTAGGACTGAGGATAAAACACTGGATCATCCATGAGCTTGACCCTCATCCCCAGGGCCACATTGCCAAAAGTAATATAGCTCAGGTCTCCTGTAGCTGTATCGTTTGTGCCCATGCAGAAAAGCAGCTGAGTGTAGTAGAATCATGGGATGATTTGGATTGGAAGAGACCTTCAAAGACCATGTAGTTCTAACTCTCTTACCGTGTCCAGGGACATTTTTTACTAGTTCAAATTATTCAAAGTCCTGTCCAACCTGACCTTGAACTCTTTCAGGGGTTGGGCATCCACTACTTCTCTGGGTAACCTGTTCCACTGTCTCACCACCCTCGTCATAAAGAGTTTCTTCTTTATATCCAATCTAAGTCTAATCTCTTTCCTTTCAAAATTTTGTTCCTTCTCCTTTCACTATGGGCTTGGTAGAAAAAGTCTCTATCTTTCTTGTATCTCACCTTACACAGTGAATAGCTGCAACAAGGTCTCTGTTGCCTTGTCTTCTCCAGGTTGAACAAACCTCTCTCAGCTTTTCTGCATAGGAGAGGTTCTCCATCGCTCTGATTGGTTCTATGGCCCTCCTCTGGACCCCCTCTAATAGATTCCTGCTTGTCTTTTATTGGGGACCCCAGAGCTGGATGCAGGACTCATGACAGACTAGGGCCTCCATGCCTTCATACCTCACAGCAGGCTCTCCAATCCCTTGCTTTTTTCCCCTGGAGCTGCTAGGTGGTTCATGCTCAGCCTGCACTGGTTCTTTGTTGGATACAACTCCTATCACATCATCTGCTACCAGGGCACTGAGCAGGCATTTCTTTTACATGCTCTAGGTCTCTGCCTTGCATCTACTGAAGACATGCATGACCCTCCTTAAACAGGTGTCAGGTGGTAAAAACCTCGAAGCACTTTTTGATCAAGAGCAGTTGTCAGCTCTTTAAGAGCTACTAAAGTTTTCTAGAAGTCTCAGCCTCCTGTGGCTATATCTTTTTCTGAGGTTCCTCCAGGAGTCTGATAATCCCAAAAGATATTCTATGCTGAACTCAGAAATTGCTGTGTAAACTGCTGCACTTTCTAGTTACCTTCATTAGTTGCCATCTCTGATCTGGGAGTGAAATGATACATGACATGAAGTTCATTGACACTGGTGGATGCTGAGAAAGTCAGAAGGAACTATGGCTTGATCCTCACAGAATTAGGCCCTTGCTGCACTGTTTTCTTCCTCTGTTTATGGAGGAGTAAGTGCTATTAAAATCTCTTGTGTTCTGACTTAGAATATTGACAATGACATTGCTTTGGGCCCTCAAATTTATTATATGTTGGTTATTACTATAGTAAAAAAAATTAACTCTCATAATCGCAGTGATATATAGTTGATTTTGGGTATTAGTTTTAATATCACATTTCATATTCAACATCATACACCAAAAATGCATTGTAATGGCCTAGTCAGTGATGTTAGGTAGCATTGAATGGTAGAATGAATTTGCTTTGTTTAATTTCCAATTTCCCCTTCACAACATACTTTAACTTCTAGTCAGCCCTGTAGTCATGAGGCAGTTACATTAGATGATGGTTGTTCTCTTCCAACTGAAGCAATCTATTTTATTCCTTTTACCCAATTAAGTCTATTAAGATTACCAAAATTTGTGGTAGTTTTGATCCTGTGCTTTTTCCTTGGTTATTAAACAAAACAAATTCATATGAAAGGATGAGGTGAAAAAAATTTCAAAGATAGAAGTTGCCTTCTATTTAAATGCTGAATCATGCTAACAGCCTCCCTGCAGGACAGTTACAGTGTTGGCACATCATCTGGACAGACATTTGGACCTGGAGGTGTTCCTGTAGCCATACCTGTTTAAGACACTCATCTTCACTGTAGTTTGGCTCACATATATACAAACTAGTGTTGCAAAATGGGATCTGTTTAGTAAAGTTAGTTGGTTTGGTTTTTTGCAACACACAGAACAAAATGTGACATAAAAAATACCTTAAAAAAAGTATGGTCAAACTAAAAAGGCAGGAGGAAAAAAGCAGTAGCATGATCAAAGTCATCACTTCAATTAGGATGCAGCATATACTTCCTTTACCTGTGTCCAGCTGTCTACACAAGGCAAAATGTACAAGTTCACTTTTGTCAAGTCACAGAAACACAGAATTACAGAATTGGTCAGGTTGGAAGGGACCATGGTGGGTCATCTGGTCCAACCTCCCCTCTCAGTAAGTGTCATCCTACAGCACATGGCACAAGATTGGATCCAGATGGTCTTGAATATCTCCAGTGTGAAGAATCTACAACCTCTCTGGGCAATCTGATGCAGTGCACAGTGACTCATGCAGTAAAGCAGTTCTTCCTTGTATTCAGTGAAAATTCTTGTGCATCAGTTTCTGCCCATTGTCTCTTGCTTCATCGGTTTTCACCACTGAGAAGAGCCTGGCTGTATTTTCTTGGCACCCCTTCTCCAGATATTTTAATACATTAATAAGGTTCCCTCTCTTCTCAAGGCTGAATGGGTGAAGCTCCCTCAGCCTTTCCTTGTAAGTGACGTGCTCCAGTCCCTTAATCATCTTCATCACCCTCAGCTGGACTGAATCCAGGATGCTCCAGTCCCTTAATCATCTTCGTCACCCTCAGCTGGACTGAATCCAGAAGCTCCTTGTCCCTCTTCTACTGAGGAGCCCAGAACTGGGCACAATACTCCAGATGTGGCCTCATGAGGGCTGAGGAGAAGGACAGGATCACCTTCCTGAGCCTGCTGGCAATACTCAATGCATTCCAGGATTCCATTTGCTTCTTGGACACAAGGGCATACTGTTGTAAACGGAATATTGAGAGCTTGTAATGTGATAAATTGTGATTGCTTACTTCAGGTTAAGTTAAACAGCTCAGTAGTCTTCAATAAATGTTTTCACCTCATCTCAATTTTCTTTGATTGGAGCTTAGATATCTAGCTCATACATAGGCAGGTCTACATTAAAAGTCTACATATTAGAGCTTGGAACCTCACCTGAACTATTGTCCATGACTTGGCTGAAACTGTTGGTGTCAGCAGTGTCACCCAGGTTCTTCTCTGTTGTTGGCCTCTTCTTGGCTCTCACATTCTAAACTGGTGACCAAGTCTGGGCAAAGACTGCTGGCATTTCAGGAGACAGTGAAAGTGACAGATGTGACCATAAAGCCTTTTTGATTTAGTGGTTTGGTGGTAGAATGGGTGGGTTTGTTGGGTTTGGGATTTTGGGTGTTCTTTTCATAATTTTCAAATTAGGACTATAAAAGGGGTTGCTAACACTCTAACATATCCTTATTTTCTGTATTCATGAATAGGATTTTATTTTAATATCTTTTATTCTTGTCTGTCTCCTGTACTATTCTATTTTGCCAAATAATCTCACTGCCTTTTTTGACTATGTTAAACATAAAAATTCAGTACATTCTTTTTGTTTTCTTAGTTTTTATTCTTCTTTCTTTTAAAAAGCATTTTATGTAATGGCTAGACAGTCTGAGCTAAATGATCCTTTATGCATTTTATAAGACAGAGCTATACTCAACAGATTTCCTAGAGTTTCCAGTTTCCAGTTTCTGAAAAGGTAAGTCCACAGGAGTTTCAAAAAGAATATTTTCATATATAGATCTAAAATTCATTCCTACATATGTTCCCAGTGTGTGACAAACCAGTCTTCTGAAACCTCCCTAAGTGACCTTAATGTTTCCTTGCTTTTCATGTGCCACATTAGTTTTTAGATTCTATAGAATATTACCAGACAGTGTTAACACATGTTTTGACACTTCTGTTACTGGGAATTTATGAACTATTTATGAGCAAAATTGTGTCAAATTATGGTAATTAAACAGAAATGATCTGTTATCCCAGGTATTTCCTGGTGTGTTTGAAATAAAGCTTGCATACTGTGTATCGAAGCCTTGAGCACATAGTAAATCTTATACATATTTGGGGAGCAGTCCAGAAGATCATATACTGTCCCTGGCACATTGGAAGCACAAAAACTAGAAAAACAGTTAAACTTTTTTAGTTTCCATATCTCAGAAAAAAACCTCCATATCAACCAGATCAATGGGAGATAGTTTCATTTGAGTACAGCATGATAGCTTTTAGAAGGCTACAAGGTTGAATGGGAACAGTGGATCCAGCAGTTGCATTAGTAAAAATTTCCAGTACCTCTCAGTGTGACTAATTTGTCTCACTTAGTCATTGTCACTTACCACTCTCCAGGGAGAAACTCATTGAAAGAATTGTGGTGTTGAGAGCCATAAAACTTTGCTAAATGCTCTCATGAATAGGAAAAATAATTTCTTCCTGCTAAACAATTCCTGAACAGATAGATAGCATGTGCACCTTGGGTTGACTGTCCTGCCTTTGAAATAAGTGCAGGAAATCTGTTCCTTTTTGTTTCTCATGCTTGAAATAAAATGGCCTTCTGCTAGAATGCCATAGTCAGACTGATGTGTGACAAAAAACAGATAGGTGTCTAGACACCTAAAAATCAAAAGAATCTATTCCTAAGCATAAAGACATATTCTAAAACTGCTTTGAAATTTCTTTCTAGGTACACTGTGCATTCTGAAATCACAGAATCATAGAATCATTTAAGATGGAGACCTCTAAGATCATTGAGTCCAATCATTGACCCAGAGCTGTCATGTTTACCACTAAACCATGTCCTCAAGTGACACATCTGCACATTTTTTAAATACCTTCATGGATGGTGGTTCCACCACTTTGCTGGGCAGACTGTTCCAGTGGCTTACCACACTTTCAGTGAAGAAAATTTTCCTAATATCCAATCTGAACCTCCTCTGTCACAACCTGAGGCCCTTCCCCCAAAACTGAACACAGGACTCAAGGTATGGCCTCACCAGTGCCAAATACTGGGGGATAATCATGGCCCTAATGCTGGCCACACTATTTCTGATACAGGCCAGGATGCCATTGGCCTTCTTGGCCACTTGGGCACACTGCTGGCTCATGTTCAGATGGTTGCTGACCAAGATCTCCAGGTCCTTTTCTGCTGTGAAGTTTTCTTAGTATTCACTGAAAATCTTACCCTTCACATTAAACAACTGCTTGAAATCATGGTCCTTCTGCAAAACTGTTTTGGACACCAACAAATAACTGTAGGTAAAGAAAATGAGCCTGATTTGTAGTTTTAAGGTAAGCAGTTCTCTCACAGTTTGAAATGCAGATATATTGCCATGAGCCACTTCATATTGAAATAAGCCTAATTGAACCTTAATTCTTTTAAAGTTATTATGACTTTAAAAGTACACAATGTATGGATTTTGTTCAGGGCTGTTCACGTATCACAATGCACCTTAAAACACAAAGAGATAATGTGTATTGTATCAAAGTTTTATCTATCTTCTTGATTAAATCATCCACTGTGAAAAACTGAGCAAAGTAATCATATCCTGAGTAACTTTTAAAAATGGATCTCCCTCAGAATCGTGGATTTTTCAAAGATTAAAGAATGTAGACCAACATCGATAAATTAAAATACTCCTTTTTCTTCTTGTCACATCAGATCCCAGCTATTGCAGCTAGTTCTAAAGAGATAATAGAAGTGAAGCAAAAAACCTTACTTTTTTTTCTCACACAAAACCTAAAACCCCTGAAGATGTTTAAAAAAACCAAAACAAGAAAAAACAACTTTTGTAATTGTTCATTACATATTTTTACCATGAATCTCATTCTTCTAGTACTTCCTTCAGAAGAAATAAGGCATATCTCCACTAAACTGGTCAAATAGTCCTAATAAACCTGCTCACAAACAGCTGAAAGTATATTAATAGCAAAGAATATTGAATTTTTTAAGATATTGAGTGTGCATGATTATTGCAGCATAATCCTATCACTCCTTATAAATAGTACAAATAGAAGATAAAATGCCTCATTTGTGGCTTTAGGGTGATTTGTTGGTTTGGGTTTTTTTCAAAAAAACATATATTTTATGGATAATCACTAAAGTGTTAAAATGAAAGTGAATCAGTAAATGAAGATTTGTTTATTTGTGCTATGGAACTGAATTAAGTCAGAAACTAGCAAGTACATCTGGTTTTCTTGGGTCCAATCCCCTAGAAAGTTTAAAAATCTATTCAATTAAATGAATTCTTGAAAAAAGTAATAGTTATTTACTTCTTTGTTCAAACAACATTCTTCAAGAAATAAAAAAAGCAGTGGACTGAATGCTTAGTTTTCAAATTTTTTTTAAGGAGTAGTACTTATTTTTTGTTTGATATTTATAAATTTTTTAATCTGTGTTGTTTCAGATATTGAAAACTAGGATAGCATTGATAGAGCTTTCTTCCTGTAGGTGGACAAAATTCAAACTCTACATTCACAGACAGGTGAACAACAGTTCCTAGTAACAGAGTTTTGATAATTATTATAAACTTCAACCATGACTGTCTCAGTATATAGCAACATTGGTCCAGTCACATAGGTTTCTTCTGAATGACAGAGTAGACATATGAGTGTCAGTAAAGATATGTGAGCACGTTTTTACATCATCTTTTCAGTCATTCAGCTTGTTCCCTTGGCCAAATTGACTTAAATAAAACTAGCTGTGGTTATCTGCAATCACACTAGTCCTTGCAATTCTTCCACAGCTACCCTGGTGTAGCTCCCTGAAATGAGTCAGGTCTGACTAGTTAAGAGCAGCAATGTGTTGCTGGCCTTTGTTCTCTAATACCTCATGTAAAGGGCTCTCCCTTCCTTGTCATCATGCTGGAGGAAAGAAAGGTCAACACCTGAAAAGTTTGACAACTTTGGAAAAAGAATATTTGACAACATTTTTACACAAAAAACCTTCTTTTTCTCAGAAGAAATAAAATTACTTAGTTGATGGTAACTGATTTGCCAAAAGATATTTTCTATGCAAAACATAAACACATGCAAAAAGATGAAATCAAATTTCAGAGAATAAATAATCTATGCTTATATGAATGATAGAGAAAAATTCAACAAACTTGTTAAACAGCTAGTATAATATTTCCTACTGCTGCAGAAGCCAGTCTGGCATAATAAATGAAGTTCAGAGCCAGAAGACTACATAAGCCTGAAACATAACTGAGGAAGAATTTTGGCATTTAATTTTATTTAAAATGAGAAAAAGAAAAAGGGAGAGAGTCAACTGTATTCAATTTTAGCTGTTTATCTGCACAACCACATCTATGGTCCAAAATTTTGAACATATGCAGAATTTTTCTTCTTTAACAGGTTTAGCTGTTTAACTCCTGCCCACATCCCTTAGGGTATGAAGATGAAATTGACTGGTGTGGGAATATCCTCTTGCCCCGAGACTGTAGATGTAGATCTGACTAGTTATAAAGGAGATCACCAGGACTAGGTATCTCTGAAAGGGATTATTCTAATCTAGAAGATGACAAAAAAGATGCTGTCATCCAGACCTGGATATACTACTCTCTCTAGACTAAGGAGAATTTGGGACTTCCTTTTCGATAGTCTAGTAAAAGAACTCAAATCAAGAGATTATCATTCAGCACTGATACAAAAAAAATTGCTCTTCACTTCCTTTCTAAAACTATGCCTTCATTTTACTTTTTTCTTCTGTGCTGCTATGTAAAATTCAGTCCTGCATGCAGAGGGGTGGAAGGAGAGTGAACAGGTAGTGAGCATTACTTTGCTAAGTTATTAGGACTCTCATTCTAGTCCCTGCTTCTAGCTTTTTTCTATTTTCATTGTTTAATTTCATTCCTACTGAGGAGAGCACTAAAAATGCAGACTTAATCACTAAAAAAAGGGTGGCTAATCTGGTACACGTTTTCCTGAACCTTAATTTAAAACTGGATTGTGTGACACATAGATACCATTCTTCATAAAAAAGGGAGTGCAATG
>NW_008654229.1:41920-43067 GCF_000695815.1 Acanthisitta chloris | reverse complement strand
ATTCCTGATGATCTGAAGTTGCTGTGCTTACTAAAACAAGGAAGAGTGTCATGCTTCACTTGAAAAACTGTTGTGCATCACTGAAAGTCAGAGCCCTATAGGCTGTAAGTCTACATTTTCTTCAGCTTTTTCCAGTTTCTGCAGGTGGTGTTACCAGGCATTCCCTATAACATGAAAAGTCCCATACTACATCTTAAAAATCTTAGCCCCATTTGATAAAACAGATGAAGCATAATTTTTCCAGTATTTTCAATGAACTGGCAGCAATTCTAATCACTCACAGTGTTGGAATGTAAAAAATTGGTTTGTCTCCACAGACCAATAAATCATGTGAATGCAAGATCTCCTATACCAAAGGCTACTGATCATTTACCAAGTCTTTAACTTGAACTGAGCAAGTCTGATGTCTGAGTACGAGTAATTTATCTGTCTGGGACTGTCTTGAATTTCAACATTTAAAATTGTCAGTCATAACAAACGTAGAGTAAAGAGATGTGTCCAATGATTAGGACACTCTTCTGCCAAGTGAAAGATGACAGGCTGGATTGATGAGCATGTTGAACCCTGTTCTTTATTTTCCTGCAAAAGTTCTTTAAACACATAGTGGGTTTGCATGGCCAGGTGTTTTGGCAGGGGAGGGACTGCAGGGCTGGTTTCTGTGAGAAGCTGCTAGAAGCTTCCCCATGTCTGGCAGAGCCATTGCCAGTGGCTCCAGGATGGACTTGTGCTGAGGCAAGGTCTAGTCCATCAGTGGTGGTAGTAATGCCTCTGTGATAACATATTTAAGAAGGAAAAAATGTTATCATGCAGAAGTAATTGTGGCCAGAGAAGAGAGGAGTGAGAATATGTGAGAGGAACAACTGTGCAGACACCAAGGTCAGTGGAGAAGGAGGGTGAGGAGGTACTCCAGGTGCCAGAGCTGAGGATCCCCTGAGGCCTGTGTGGAGTTCATGGTGAAGCAGCTGTGCCCCTGCAACCCATGGAGGTTAATGGGTTGCAGTGATCCACCTGCAGCCCAAGGAGGAGACTGACACCAGAGCAGGTGGATCCCTTAAGGACAATGTGAACTCGTGGGAAGCTCATGCTGGAGCAGGCTGCCGGCAGGGACCTGCAGACCCATGGAGAGAGGAGACCCACACTGGATCAG
>NW_008654229.1:40324-41907 GCF_000695815.1 Acanthisitta chloris | reverse complement strand
GATCCTGTGGGGGACCTGCACTGGAGCTATTCCAGTGGAATTGGACTGCACCCTGTGGAGAGTGACACACACTTTAGCAGTTCATGGAGATCAGTACCCCATGGGAAGTACTGATGCTGGAGAAGTTTGTGGAGAGCTGTCTCCCATGGAAGAGTCCCCATGCTGGAGCAGGGAAAGGATTCCTCTTCCTGAGGGCAGTGACAGAAACAACATGTGGTGAACTGACCATAACCCCCACTTCCCATCTCCCTGCACCACTGTGGGGGAGGTAGTAGAGTTGGGTGGGAGGGAGGGGTGGAAGAACATGTTTTTAATGTCTGTCTTGTTTCTAATTATCCTGCTCTGATTTTGTTAGTAATAAAATCATTTAATTTCTCCAAATTGACTCTATTTTGCCTGTGATGGTATTTGGTGAATGATCTTTCCCTGTCCTTGTCTCAACTCGTGAACCTTTCATTATACTTTCTCTCCCAGTCTATTTGTGGAGTGGAGTGATAGAGTGGCTTTGATGGGTGCCTGGCATCCAGCCAGGGTCAACCTGCTACAAAAGAGTCTTAAAAAAAAAAAGAAGAAATAGTGTAATACCTTTTTCTTTAATAGATGCTGAGTCAGTCTTTTGAAGGGAAATTCTGAATACTGAGCGAAGAAAATTCTCTTCAGCTCTGTGAGTGAGGCCAGGATTTGGATTAGAACAGAATTTCCTGTATAACTCTGTGGCAAACACCTTGTAAAGGTTAAAAACCTGCTCAGCTACTATAGATGATATTGTGTATATCTTGTGGAAACACCTATAGATATATCTGTCTCCAGTCTTTATATAAGGTCTACAGACACCTAAAGGAGCTTTTGATCACACCAAAGGAGGCTTAGATTCCACTATGTTAGGTAACTAAAATAGACCTTTTGTATTGCCTGACTATCTGGACCTGCATCCTCTAAATTTTAGAGAAATTAAACCTAGTTTATAATAGTGAGAAAACATATTTTTTGAAGATAAAATTCATGATATGAGTTTATTTGCTTTATAATGCCAAGTGGTTCTCGGGCTTCAGGGTGTTTTAGGGTTTAATAAATTAAAGGTAAGCTTCTATAGCTGTTAAATACATGAATCTATTCAAGAAATTCTGCTAAAAATTTTCAGCTCTAGATCTGAAATACAAATTGCTGACCTTCTGTATATTCTATGTCTCTTTTTGTGTCAAACACCTTCTCATGGTACTGTATTTTCTTGATTGTCCACCAGTAGTGTCATAAAAAAAGAACTGTAGGAAGTGAATGAAAAACTCTGGTCCTTACTGAACAAGGACCAAAATGCACCAGCGTCCTCATGTGTTTCCAGTCTGCAGCTGGTCCCTTCATACAGTGAATTGCAGTGTATATTCTATGTCTCTTTTTGTGTCAAACACCTTCTCATGGTACTGTATTTTCTTGATTGTCCACCAGTAGTGTCATAAAAAAAGAACTGTAGGAAGTGAATGAAAAACTCTGGTCCTTACTGAACAAGGACCAAAATGCACCAGCGTCCTCATGTGTTTCCAGTCTGCAGCTGGTCCCTTCATACAGTGAATTGCAGTGTTACATTG
>NW_008654229.1:37402-40280 GCF_000695815.1 Acanthisitta chloris | reverse complement strand
CCCTGTTTTGTTGGAAAAACTTTATTCTGAACTTCACTTTATGCAAATTTGAAAACTGACTATTAGATGTTATATATGTATGTAACTGACATTAATACCTGTCTCTAAAGAAAAGTATGTTTTTATTATCCATTTCCAGATTATGAAATTAAAAGAATGAAGCTTTTGTTGAAGAAAAATATTTGTATGTAAATTCTTCATCAGGATGAATATTACCATGAAACACATCAACATAGTTATGAAAATCAGGGAGAGTTTTCTATGTCTAATGCAATATATGTACATGATATTTTAGAGTAATTTTTGTGTTGCTTTACATATGTGTATGCATTATAAATAAAAGTCTATGGTATTGTTATGTATTTAATCACTTCATAAGCAACTTTATCATTCTGTCCAAAGTCCACTGGTTAGGCCATAATTCCTGAACCATTTGCACTAAGTGTTTCGTCAAAAGTGACTGCTTAGCCATTTGTTGAAAAGAAATCAATAAAAATAGAGTGTTTGTGTTAGAAGAGTTTTTACAGTAGTATTTCTTTCACTGGGGAAAAAAGAAAGTTAAATAAAGGAACATTAAGGGAGAGTGATATTTCTAGAAGAGCTCTGTCTTTCAAAAAAAATCCAAACCTTTTCAGTAACTATGAAACTCATTGTTCACTTCCAGAAATTCAACCTGATTCCAGTATGATACTGTGAGGCTAAGTAGTAATAAATAGACCTCCTAATAGACTTCAATTTCAAGCTTATAGTTCAGTGGAGAATGGAAGGGTCTTAGGGGTCAGAAATTCATTATGTGTCTAGGAAACATCAAAGTGAAAAAAAGTTAAGACTGCATTAGTGTCTAGAGTATTAATCCAGTAAAATCCCTAAGTGCTGCTATAGCATTATGGTTGTGTAGTGAGTCATTTAATGTTAAAAACTGAGTATGCACTTCAGTTATTTTCTTGATCATGGAGAAAAATTAAAAACGAAGTCCAGGTTTTCATGGTTAAAACATAAGAACAAATTAAGCTTGGGGTACTGGTGATTAGAAGAATCTCTCAGTCTTTTGTTCATTTGATTCAGGTGTTAAGTGAGATGTTTTTACACATGGCAGCATCCAGACTTAAGTAATATTAAAGAAATTGTCACAGATGGAATGTAGCCTTTGTCTTAATATTTTAGTTCACATTAATTCTATCTGCATGTAAAAGAATTAAATTAAAAATCTAAGAACAATGTTCAAAATAGCAGGTAGAAAAGTAAAGAAGGTACATTTTAATGGTATGTAATTAAGAAGAAACTAATGGTGAGGAAAGTATTCAAGTTTCAAATACAAAAATACTGGTTTTGATTGAGGAAGTGGTATCAAAGAGAATCAATTCCCAAAACTGCATGAATATTCTAGGAAAACACTAGTTTACACTCTTATTTAGATAGTCATAAATGATCATGGTCAGATATATATGTTTAAGATTGATAGATCTTTGGTTAAAATGACTGTAGTCGTTTCCAAATTATATTCTTTACCTTAGTTAATCACTTACTGTATGTGGCTAATTTAAGAGAACATATAAAAAGGTAAGTGTAACTGTATTATTTCCTAACTTTGAATGCTTGACATTTTTTTTAATAATCTGTATTGTAACAAGTTATTTTGCTTTAGTGGAGTGTTTTTTCATATTCCTGAGTATAAAATGTCTTAGAAATAGGAAAAAAAAAGAAGATTGTACCAGTCTTGTCACACTTTCCAACCTAGTGATTTGTATGAGAATACTACTGCAATATGCAAAGCCAAGGTCAAGTAAACTTTTTATCATGTCCTACAGATGTGAGAATAACATGTACAGTTTCTATTACCAGGATTGTGCTTAACTATGTCAGTGTTCCAAAATATGCAATGACATAGATTAGAAAAAAAGTACTTGGTTGTTTTCTTATTTATTGTCACTACTTTATCAATCTAGTTTATGTATTAAAAATATATTTACAACATTAAAATTGCATATTTGCAAGATCAACTGTCATATTTCCTTCTCTTTCTTGACAGAAAAGTAGTCAAGTATAAAATGTACTTTATCCATGTTAAAGTATGCCTTGCATGACAGTTATACTTGTCAATCACCATAATGACAAATCTAACAAACTTTAAATCCATCATGTAGTTTAAAATGTAAGGTCTCATTTTACATGTTTTAACTCTCAGTAATGAGAGAGCTATCTGAGACTCCTCAGCAGCCTAAGAATTGAGATGTAAATTGGTTTTGTAACACAGTGATGTTATAATCAATAGGGATTTCTCAGTCCTTAATTTCAGCAGATACTTGCTGGCACTGAAGCAACAGAGTTGCTTCTAATAAACTAGCAATCAACATTCAGATTTTAAAAAGTGTTGAGACAGTGAAATTACAAGCCAATAAAGGTTCATTCATTCTGTTCCTGAATTTTATTGCTAGAAAGATCAATGCCATCATGCTGTCCCCTAAGACATGACATTCTATTCGTAACCAAAGCATGTAAACTAGGAGCTATATATGCAGTATATCTTATTAATGTGTATGCTACGTCTGTTCCTGCAAAAGAACATTTGCAAATTGTGTAACTGGGCATATCTGACTAATCCTCCACACTCATAATTGTCTGATAATAAAAAAGGATGAACTTTTAAAAACTTTTTTATTATCTTCATTTAGAGTCACACATCATTTTATGATCCCTCTTACTTCTTCATACATTTTCAAGAGGGATACTTGGTAGAAATCCTGCTTATAGTGCATGAAGAGTTGTCCTAATAAGCCTGAATATTTCTTATTGTCTAAAGAGGAACTAACACAGTCTGTGATGGTATGTGGATATAAAAGATCTTCAAAAGTATATGATAACAATTATCAGCTGTCCA